>NW_026943819.1:4871202-5171202 GCF_035594765.1 Anolis carolinensis
CTTTGGAGTTGTGAGGCCACCATCTTCTCCAGAACCTTTGGAGTTGTGAGGCCACCATCTTCTCCAGAACCTTTGGAGTTGTGAGGCCACCATCTTCTCCAGAACCTTTGGAGTTGTGAGGCCACCATCTTCTCCAGAACCTTTGGAGTTGTGAGGACACCATCTTCTCCAGAACCTTTGGAGTTGTGAAGCCACCATCTTCTCCAGAACCTTTCGAGTTGTGAGGCCACCATCTTCTCCAGAACCTTTGGAGTTGGCGAGGGCCAGGTAAATGACCTTGGAGGGCCTCATCTGGCCCCCGGGCCTTAGTTTGGGGACCCCTGGTTCATAGTGTGGATTGTGTTATGGGAACCTTGTGTTAAGATGCAGCATTGAGCGACTGCACGCATAAATGGGACACAGAGTGTGCAACCAGTAGTGTACCTGAATGCCTGTCTGTGAATGGAGTGGCCCTCCATGGCCAACTCGGTGACTATGGAAGTTTCGACTAGATGGCCTTTGGGGCTGCAAATTGGGCAGAAAGGTCTAAACACTTCTCTGGGGAATCCACCCATCCATACATCGCCAACAATATTAGTGGCAAACTATTCTCATTTCCATTTTGCTTACCTGGAACAGCATCGCATTCCAATATCCAAACAGGAGCATCTCATGCAATGAGATGAATTCCAGGTAGACCCGATAGGATGACTCACCCCATCATACATGTCAAGACATTCATCTGAAGGTACCCACCTGCCTGAGGGATGAAAACCAAATAAGAGTTCAGCACTGGATCAGTCAGGTTTGGAGGGTCTCTTTCAACCCTCTTTATTATTATTATTATTATTATTATTATTATTATTATTATTATTATTATTATTATTATTATTAACATTGAGGCTGGGTGGCCATCTGTCAGGGGTGCTTTGCTTGTGCTTTTGGTGCACAAAGGCAGAAGGGGATTGGACTCAATGGCCCAAGGGGTCTCTTCCAACCCTCTTTATTATTATTATTATTATTATTATTATTATTATTATTATTATTATTAACATTGAGGCTGAGTGGCCATCTGTCAGGGGTGCTTTGCTTGTGCTTTCGGTGCACAAAGGCAGAAGGGGGTTGGACTCAATGGCCCAAAAGGTCTTTTCCAACCCTCGTTTTTATTATTGTTGTTGTTGTTGTTATTGTTATTATTATTGCTCGGTGGCCAACTATAGTCCGGCCCTCCAACGGTCCGAAGGATCGTGAACTGGCCCCCAGTTTAAAAAGTTTGGGGAACCCTGGACTAGGAATATCTTTGTCTTGTCTGCATTTAATTTCACCTTGTTAGCCCTCATCCAGTCCAGAAAGATCAATGGACAAAGAGGAAACCAAAGGAAGAAGGGACCTCAATAGACAAAGAAGAATCCAAAGAACAAAGAAACACCAATGGACAGAAAAGAATCCAAGGGAAGAAGGAAGCTCAAGGAAGAAAAAAGGCACATCTATGGACAAAGGGGAATCCAAAGGAAGAGGGAATGGATTTTAACACTTAAGGAGGAAACCAAAGGATAAGGGAAGGTATCTCAGAAGGTAAGGAAGAAGACAAAGGAAGGGAAAAAGAATCTTAGCCGTTAGGGAGTGTGGAGAACTCAGGCAGAGGGGAATCCTTTGAAATCCCACCGCTGCCACCAATTTGTGGAGATGTGGAGGTGGAGGTTGTTTTTATTAATTAATTATATTATATATAAAACTATATCAGCTGCCACCAGTTATTAAAGATGTCTTGTTTAAACGCTGCCACCAGATGTTTAAAGGAAAAGAACAATAACACGTTTATTGAGGCACAAGCTTGATGGTTACAATAACTTTTCTTCTTGTTTGAGGCACGTTACTGAACAGTTGCAAAGTTATATTGAGGTGTTTCAAACTTTAAAATTCCACTTCAGTCACAGAATATCTGTTCCTAGTCAGGAGACAGACTACCTTAAAATAAGTCACCAAACTTATTTTAGACTTGACTCAAAAATCAAACATTTGAGCCACCCTGATCCCTTCCCCAAGGATCAGTCTTAACTGCAATTCCTCTGATTACAGACTACCTTAAAACAAGTCACCAAACTTATTTTAGAATTGACTCAAAAATCAAACATTTGAGCCACCCTGATCCCTCAACCAGAATCAGTCTCCTCATAAGGGCAACGACTCTAAAAACTAACCTTCCCTATGGTTCTCTGACCACAGACTCTCTTAAAATAAGTCACCAAACTTATTTTAGAATTGACTCAAAAATCAAACATTTGAGCCACCCTGATCCCTCAACCAGAATCAGTCTCCCGGTACCTCATAAGGGCACCGACTCTAAAAACTAACCTTCCCTATGGTTCTCTGACCACAGACTCTCTTAAAATAAGTCACCAAACTTATTTTAGAATTGACTCAAAAATCAAACATTTGAGCCACCCTGATCCCTCAACCAGAATCAGTCTCCCGTTACCTCATAAGGGCACCGACTCTAAAAACTAACCTTCCCTATGGTTCTCTGACCACAGACTGACTGAGTTTCCCTGCAAATTCTGCTCTCTCTTCAGCTAACCCAGTTGGCTACACCCCCTTCTCCATGGCAACCAACTCATGGTGCAGAGTAACTGAAATATTAACCCTTTTAAAAACACAGTTAAACATGGCATCTGTAAATTAAAAATCACACTTCGTTACAGGGAGGAGGCCAAAGGAAGGAGAAATTGTGTTGTCGAAGGCTTTCATGGCCAGGATCACAGGGTTGTTGTGTGTTTTCTGGGCAGTATGGCCATGTTACAGAAGTATTCTCTCCTGATGTTTCGCCCACATCTATGGCAGGCATCCTCAGAATCTCACAACTACCTCATAACCTCTGAGGATGCCTGCCAAAGATGTGGGCGAAATGTCAGGAGAGAATACTTCTGGAACATGGCCACAAAGCCCAGAAAACACACAACAATCCAGAAGGAGAAAGTGATCTCAAAAGTTAAGGAGGAAGCCAAAGGAAGGAAGGATAAGGGGATCTCAACAGGCAAGGAAGAAGCCAAAGGAAGAAGAAAGCGTTCTCAAAAGGTAAGGATGGAGCCAAAGGGAGGAGAAACTCGATTCAAAAAGCGAGAACAATCCGAAATAATTCCGATATAAGAATCAAAACGATTTTTTGGACAACTCTAATAGATAGATAGATTAGCTTAGGATAGGATAGGGAAGGATTAGCACCCCTGTGGTGTTTTCCTGCCTGTGCCGTAAAGATAAAGAAGGAAGCCAAAGGGAGGAGGAGGAAGGGATCTCAAAAGGTAACGGGGAAGCACATGCAGCAGAGAAGGATGCAAGGGACGGGGGAAGCTGCAGGTCTCCTCTGGGTCCCCATTGTCCCCTTTTGCGCCAACACCTATTGATATCCAGCAGTGGAAACCTTACCATCAACCTGTTTCCCTTTAGATGGTATATAGGCACAGAACCCCCAACACAATCCAAGGGTCATGCATATGGCAGCCAGGCTCAGGAGAAATTTCTGAAAAAGACATAAGGGTGATTTGGGCTCAAATCAAATGGTACAGCCATCTTTAGTACACTAAACCATTATCCCAAAAAACTATGACGCTCAAAGATATGGGAGAGGAGAATACAAAACCATGCGCTCCACTATAGTTGGAATATGATCCAGTCAAGCAAAATGCTCCAAATTATAAATAACCGGCCATTTGGAATTCAGCCTTCGTTGTGCAATGCTTTAATAAACGGCACAAGTGAGTCGGCCAGGATTGCTCCGCTTGAAAAGACTGGAAGTGGATTTTTTAAAAGAGGCAAAATAGTTTCTCTGAACAAAGATGCATCATAGCTCCTCATGCAATGTAGGCGGTGAATTTTCTTTAAAATAGTAGAAACAATTCCTTTTATTTAAAACAACGTTTTGACAATGTTATTCCAAGACACATGGGCAGGCACTATAATAAAACTATAGTTTGATGTTTAATAGGCTTTTCCTTAATCCCTCCTTATTATATATATATAAATATAAAACTTTATTTATATCCCGCCACCATCTCCCCATGGGGACTCGGGGCGGCTTACATGGGGCAGTGGCCCAAACAACATAAGAACAAAATATAAGCAACACAATACAATCACAATATAAAAAGATAAAACAATAATACAATATATCAATATAAACAACAATACAAGATAAAAATTTCATTTAAAACACATAAATGGAAACATATCCAACATATTCACTTATCCAAGATTCTGCCGGCCCGTTTAGCTTGGATAAGTGAGAGTCTACTGTATTATTATTATTATTATTATTATTATTATTATTATTATTATTATTATTATTATTATTACATTTATTATTTCACTCTGATCTTATTATTATTATTGCATTTATTATTTTACTCTATTTATTATTACAGTAGAGTTTCGCTTATCCAACATAAACGGGCCGGCAGAATGTTGGATAAGCGAATATGTTGGATAATAAGGAGAGAATAAGGAAAATCCTATTAAACATCAAATTAGGATATGATTTTACAAATTAAGCACCAAAACATCATGTTATACAACAAATTTAACAGAAAAAGTAGTACAATACGCAGTAATGCTATGTAGTAATTACTGTATTTACGATTTTAGCACCAAAATATCATGATATATTGAAAACATTGACTACAAAAATGCATTGGATAATCCAGAACGTTGGATAAGCGACTGTTGGATAAGTGAGATTCTACTGTAGTAGAAACAATTCCTGTTATTTAAAACAACGTTTTGACAATGTTATTCCAAGACACATGGGCAGGCACTATAATAAAACTATACATACAGTAGAGTCTCGTTTATCCAATGTAAACGGGCCAGCAGAATGTTGGATAAGCGAATATGTTGGATAATAAGGAGAGAATAAGGAAAATCCTATTAAACATCAAATTAGGTTATGATTTTACAAATTAAGCACCAAAACATCATGTTATACAACAAATTTAACAGAAAAAGTAGTACAATACGCAGTAATGCTATGTAGTAATTACTGTATTTACGATTTTAGCACCAAAATATCATGATATATTGAAAACATTGACTACAAAAAATGTGTTGGATAATCCAGAACGTTGGATAAGCGACTGTTGGATAAGTGAGACTCTACTGTATCTGTGAATGTTTTCACGTTTTCCTCAGCAAGAAAAGAAGCAGCCAAATAATAGTGGCATGAAACTGAGCTCAAGATAGTTTGACACCAATTTAGCCGACATGGCTGAACACCACGGAAACATGGGAGCTGCAGTTGTACAAGGTCTTTAGCTTTCTCTGCCAAACTACAACTCCCAGACTCAATTCTAATAGAAGACCAAAGAACTGTACTTACCATTTTGGCTTCCCTCTATGAACGTCTTGCAAGCTGTTGTTGGTGAAACCCAAACGCCTCTGATCCCGAGTGAGTACGAGGTTGTTGCTTTTGTGTCTGATGGGTCATCTTCCCCAAATATATACCAACAGGAGAAAGGGATAAATCAGTAGGAAATATTTTGCCTTGGCTTTGGACAAGGCAGAGTGTTCCAGAAAACTGTTTGGTTTGAAGCAATGGATTTCTTCAGAACTCAGCAATATTTGTTTTGGTCGAACTCGGGAAACAACTGGCAAGGAGAATGACCTGTTATGGGTCCTCTTGAGCCTGTCTGTAGCTCCATTAACCCAACTTCTGATTAATCTATTATGGGTTTTGGGTGGGATGTGACTTGCCCAAGCTCACCTAGTAGTTTCCCATCACCACACAAGTAAGTAAGTAAGTAAGTAAGTAAAACTTTATTTATATACTGCCCTCTCTCCCCGAAGGGACTCAGGGCGGTTTACAAGCATAAAAATAGCAACATACATTACAAGCAACGCAATACACACATTATTAAACAAAATTAAAGACCTATACAACTCATAAAACAGTAAAGACCATAAGAAACAATCACAACAACCAGAAGGAACAAGAATACATAATCAGATGGGTTGACATAGACCGTTATTAGGGATAGATGAGCCTTGTACAGCATGTACAAAAAAGATGAACAAAAACAAGAAGTCTTTTTCGTGAGCAAAGACAAGGCAGGAGTTAAACTTCCAAAATCAACATTGCTTTGTCTGAAATCTTTCCCTGTTTCTCTCTATTTAACCATGTTTACAGACTAAGAAAGCATTTCTCTGTCCTTGAGTTCCCACACGTTTCCCAGCTATTCTCAGAGAACGTCTGAGACGATGAACCCTTAACCTTAACCTTGTATCTCGATCTAAGGAAGACGCCTCTGGCTCGCTGCCAAAGCCACCTGGATTTTGTTGATGTTCAAAATCCTGTGAAAAGTCACCCTTATCACTAACTTGACCTTCCCTGCTATCCTTTCTAACAACTCAGAGCCTTCAACATTTCCTTGGTCAGCCTGCATTTCTGACAATTCAGAGCCTTCAACATTTCCTTGGTCAACCTGCTGGAACCCAAATCCCCCTTCATCATCAGACTGAACCACGACATTACTGCACACTGCATGTGTCTCTGTTCTGCATGGGTAACTGAGCAGCATGCTTTGTTCCATGCCTATTTTCTTCATACTCTTCTCCCCTAGGATCTGAACCCAAGTCTCCAGAGTCAAACACTAAACGAGACCTACACAACATACAACCCACGGACCGCATACAGCCCCGTAAAAAATATTGGGTGGCCCAAAGAGGGATTTGAACTCAAGTCTCCAGAGTCTAACGCTAAACGAGACCGTACATAACATACAACCCATGGACCACATACATCCCTCTAAAGAATATTGGATGGGCCAGATATTGGGCCCTTAGTGCAAGCAGTCCTTGAGTTACAAATATCCAACTTAAAAACAACTAGTTAAGAACGAGGATGAGACAATAGAAAGTCCCCTCCGGGGGAGATGGTGGCGGGATAAAAATAAACTTATTATTATTATATTTTATGACACAGCGAACAATATAGATATGCTGGATTTCGTATCACAGAATCAAACACTTCCCAAGCATTTAGGACTGTGTGATGTATTATTATTATTATTATTATTATTATTATTATTATTATTATTATTATTATTATTATTTTATTATGACACAGCAAACAAGATAGATATGCTGGATTATGTATCACAAAATCACAACACTTCCCAAGTGTCTAGGACTGTGTGATGTACTTTCGCATGATGCGCGCAGATCCCAGTAGGGTGGCCTTTTGCAGTTGGCAGATCGTAATTTTGTCAATGTCTATTGTTTCCAAATGCCGGCTGAGATCTTTTGGCACGGCACCTAGTGTGCCCATCACCACCGGGACCACCTGCACTGGTTTCTGCCAGAGTCTTTGAAGTTCAGTCCTGAGGTCCTGATAGCGGCTGAGTTTTTCCTGTTGTTTTTCGTCAATGCGACTGTCACCGGGGATGGCAACATCAATGATCCCAACCTTTTTCTTTTCCACAACTGTGATGTCTGGTGTGTCGTGTTCCAGAACTTGGTCAGTCTGGATTCGGAAGTCCCACAGTATCTTTGCGTGCTCATTTTCCAATACTTTTGCAGGTTTGTGATCCCACCAGTTCTTTGCTGCTGGGAGGTGGTACTTGAGGCATAGGTTCCAATGAATCATTTGGGCCACATGGTTGTGCCTCTGTTTGTAGTCTGTCTGTGCGATTTTCTTACAGCAGCTGAGGATATGAGCAATGGTTTCGTTGGCTTCCTTGCACAGTCTGCATTTTGGGTCATCAGCTGATTTTTCAATCTTGGCCTTAATTGCCTTTGTCCTGATGTCTTGCTTCTGGGCTGCAAGGATCAGGCCTTCTGTCTCCTTCTTCAGGGTCCCATTTGTGAGCCAGAGCCAGGTCTTCTCCTTCTCAGCTTTTCCTTCAATTTTGTCAAGGAACTTTCCATGCAGTGTTTTGTTGTGCCAGCTGTCAGCTCTAGTTTGTAGTGCGGTTTTCTTATTCTGGTTGTTTGTTTGCTGTGTTTTTATTATTATTATTATTATTATTATTATTATTATTATCATCATCATCATCATCATTAATATACCACTCCGGCGGGAAGGTAACGGCACTCCGTGCAGTCATGCTGGCCACATGACCTAGGAGGTGTCTACGGACAACGCCGGCTCTTCGGCTTAGAAATGGAGATGAGCACCAACCCCCAGAGTCGGACATGACTGGACTTAATATTAGGGGAAAAGCTTTACCTTTTACATAGCAAGGCACCCTATGAAACCAAGGACTTTGTTTGTCTTGCAATTCTGGATGAAAGTACAGTCCAAAGGGGAAAAAAGTTTGCTCTGAAGGAATTATTTTCCCGAGAACCAGCTGATGTTTGTTTTTGGTTGTTCTTGGAAAGGCCTTATCACTAGCAGATGTTCAAGACGATAAGACTGGTAACCTCTCCCTGAGGTCATTTAGGAACTCTCAATATTGGGATATGAGAATGTGATTTGCCCAAGATTCAGACCCTGGTCTCCAGAGTTCTAGTCATGTCATGTTTTGAGTCATGTCATGACACCAGTTCTTTTCAAGTTCTGATAAAAGGAAACATTCCATTTTTCAAAAGCAACCTCTTTATTTATTAAAAGGGAAGAGACACAGAGGCAGGTTTACGTGCACCGTTTATTTCCGTCTCTTCAAAAGATGAACCGGGCATGGCTTTGAACGGTCCCCCAATTTCAGGTTGTAGTGACACTTCTCCAAGTCTAAAAAGCCGGAGCATCCAGGAAATATGATATATGGAAGAAATCTAAGCACACACAAACAATGAAACAAATCAGGGAAAGAGTTTAGCCTTGTAAAGATTCTGACAAAGATACCTTTGTATCGATTCCTCTTTGCATCTTGCAAATGTCAGTCGGCCGCATCCCGATCGATAGGAGAATAGATTCCTGTTGCTTGCAGCAGCTGCTGTCTGGAAAACCCAGATTTTGGGGGGGGGGGGGGGGAAGCAGGCCAAAAGATACTACGTAGCCATGCAAGAAAGATAGTTGATCTAGTATAGTAGTGACTTATAGCTGCAGATTTTATCTCACTGCAAGATTCTTATACAAAGAAGCCTCCCTTTGCCTGAAGAAGCCTTTGGCTTGTGTTTTATCCCAATGCAAATAACAAGGGTAAGATTGGTTATTATAGTATTAGGCCTACCTGAGGCAGCACTCGACTTCGTACTCTCCGCATTCGCAGCGCATGCACTTGGCTGAATTCCATACAGTACCCATTTCATGTGACTCCCCATTATGTGGATCGGCACACCCGTGAGAAGGCCTTGGTCGATCTAGAAAGGGAGATCCTCTCAGTTCCTCCGGCCATAAAGCCTCCACCTCCGAAGGTCAGCGAGGAGCAGGTCATGAGGTCAGTCTTGAGCAGGGGTCCCCAAACTAAGGCCCGGGGGCCACATGCGGCCCATCGAAGCCATTTATCCGGCCCCCGCGGTGGCGGATAAATAATAATAATAATTATTATTATTCAGACAAAGACACAGTATAACACTTATTATTATTATTATTATTATTATTATTATTATTATTATTATTATTATTGTATGACACAGCAAACAAGATAGATATGCTGGATTTCATTTCACAAAATCACAAGTCGAACACTTTCCAAGCATTTAGGACTGTGTGATGTATTATTATTATTATTATTATTATTATTATTATTGAGACAAAGACACAGTACAACACAGCAAACAAGATAGACATGCTGGATTTCATTTCACAAAATCACAAGTCGAACACTTCCCAAGCGTTTAGGACTGTGTGATGTAATATTATTATTATTATTATTATTATTATTATTATTATTATTATTGAGACAAAGACACAGCACAACACAGCAAACAAGATAGACATGCTGGATTTCATTTCACAAAATCACAAGTCGAACACTTCCCAAGCATTTAGGACTGTGTGATGTATTATTATTATTATTATTATTATTATTATTATTATTATTATTATTATTGAGGCAAAGACACAGTATAACACAGCAAACAAGATAGAGATGCTGGATTTCATTTCACAAAATCACAAGTCGAACACTTCCCAAGCATTTAGGACTGTGTGATGTATTAACAATAATAATAATAATAATAATAATAATAATAATAATAATAATAATAATAATATTGAAGCTGGGAGGCCATCTGTCAGGGGTGCTTTGCTTGTGCTTTTGGTGCACAAAGGCAGCAAGGGGTTGGATTAAATGGCCCAAGGGGTCTCTTCCAACCCTCTTTATTATTTTTATTATGATAATGATGATGATATGATGATGATGATTATTAACATTGAGGCTGTATTTGTTCCCGTTTTGTTTGTTTACTTCAAAATAAGATATGTGCAGTGTGCATGGGAATTTGTTCACAGTTTTTGTAAAACTATAGTCTGGCCCTCCAACGGTCTGTGGGGCCATGAACTGGCCCCCTATATAAAAAGTTTGGGGACCCCCGGTCTTGAGAAACCACCCTCCATTGGGTTGTTGTCTGCTGTCAGTTTTGTTCCTCCTCAAACTATGAGGCCCATCACAAGGTTTGCTTGACACGACTCGTTCTCTATCTATCACAGTGGTTCCCAACCTTTTTTTTGACCAGGGACCACTTTGACCAGGGACCACTCTCCAACATTAGTACCAAAAGGGTTACGAATCAGCTTTTGGTCAACCTTAGATTCGGTTTGGTTACTTGGGCTGCTGATTCAGAAAATTGCATTGGATAGACCACATCAGCTCTAGTTTCTGATACAGAACATATGCCACCCAGTAGTAGCTATCTGCTCGCTCACAGAAAACCAAATATCGAGAACTGATGTGGTCTATGTTCGTGTGTTTCTGTTGTTAGATTGAAATGTTATATCAAGTTTTTGCTGTTGGGTGTTTGCAAGTACAGTAGAGTCTCACTTATCCAACGTAAACGGGCCGGTAGAACGTTGGATAAACCAATATGTTGGATAATAAAGAGAGATTAAGGAAAAGCCTATTAAACATTAAAATAGGTTATGATTTTACAAATGAAGCACCAAAACATCATGTTAGACAACAAATTTGGCAGAACAAGTAGTTCAATACACAGTAATGCTATGTAGTCATTACTGTATTTACGAATTTAGCACCAAAATATCACGATGTATTGAAAACATTGACTACAAAAATGCGTTGGATAATCCAGAACGTTGGATAAGTGAGACTCTACTGTATGTGTTTCCGGCAAAGCATTCAAGCAGCACAAGGGTTAAGCACAAGCCTTCTTGATTAATTGCTCACAGGCCTAATAGGTCAGGGCTTCCATTTGAACTGTGTGGCCAGAACTCACAAACTCCGGAATACAGGAGGTGCCAGCTTTGTAGAGATAACAGCCAAGCGGAGAAAACTCGTCATGTGTGAGGAGAGCTATGGCTCTCTACTGTATATACAGTAGAGTCTCACTTATCCAACGTAAACGGGCAGGCAGAACGTTGGATAAGCAAATATGTTGGATAATAAGGAGAGATTAAGGAAATGCCTATTAAACATCAAATTAGGTTATGATTTTACAAATTAAGCACCAAAACATCATGTTATACAACAAATTTGACAGAAAAAGTAGTTCAGTACGCAGTAATGTTATGTTGTAATTACTGTATTTACGAATTTAGCACCAAAATATCACGATGTATTGAAAACATTGACTACAAAAATGTGTTGGATAATCCAGAATGTTGGATAAGTGAGACTCTACTGTATCATAAAAACTTGGGAAAACTTTATCATAAAAACTTGGGAAAACTTTTTTTGCGGGAGAGACATCCTGCAGCACATTTTGCTAGAGTTTTTCAATGAATCTCTATGGAGTTTCCGGAGTATAACAACTACAGTAGAGTCTCACTTATCCAAGCTAAACGGGCCGGCAGAATGTTGGATAAGCAAATATGTTGGATAATGAGAGATTAAGGAAATGCCTATTAAACATCAAATTAGGTTATGATTTTACAAATAAAGCACCAAAACATCATGTTATGCAACAAATTTGACAGAAAAAGTAGTTCAATACGCAGTAATGCTATGTAGTAATTTACTGTATTTACGAATTTAGCACCAAAATATCACGATGTATTGAAAACATTGACCACAAAAATGCGTTGGATAATCCAGAATAATCCAGTTAATCCAGGATAAGCGAGTCTTGAATAAGTGAGACTGTACTGTGTGTGTGTGTGTGTGTATATATATATATATACACACACCCATGCATATATGTATACACATACATACCCATACCCATCCAAACCTATATATATATATGTATATCTAAAGAAAAAGAAAAAAATATTTTAAAAAAATTAAAAACAAAAGAGGAATAATAATAATAATAATAAAAATAATAATAAAAATAAAATAAAATAAAAGTTTAAAGAAAAAAATAGGTTGTAGACTTCCATCCGTCTTTTACTGGCTATTCATAATCTTTTCCAAGAAAAATTATATTTCTTGGTCAAACACCATGTCCCTACTAAAAGGCAGACTGCGTTGGATAATCCAGAACGTTGGATAAGCAGATGTTGGATAAGTGAGACTTACTGTATCATAAAAATTTGGGAAAAATTTATTAAACTGCATAAACTTGTTTTGCAGGAGAGACATCCTGCAGCACATTTTGTTAGAGTTTTTCAATGAGTCTCTATGAAGTTTCTGAAGTATAACAACTACTGTACTTTCAAAGTAAGTACTGCACATTTGAATAGGAAATAACACTATCCAGCCAGGAACAGAAAAAGTTTCAAATTTGGTTACATAGTGCAATATTAAAATCAATAAACAGCAGGCTGGTAGATCATATTACCAAGGTGCACGTGCCCAGTCTTGGCATGGGTAACGCAATATCCGTTGCACCAAGACAGAGAGATGGACAAGGTGACCAGACCAAAAAGGGCGTTCTGAAAGAGAAGGAAGAAACAATAAAGTTGCCCGAGTCAGGTCTGGGATGCATTGGCGGACACTTTAAATCCACGCAGGTTGGTGGCTCCAACTTCTGAGGGCTTGCAAGGCGTTCTCCAAAGTGCCGAACACAAATGTTGATCTAGGTTCAGCCCTTTTCCAACCTCCTCTGAGACCATAAAACTGAAGTCCAAAATGTCTGGGAGACCCGTAGTTATCTACTCACATTTGCATGTTTTTAAACATGCAAATTCTGCCTGGGGCTATAACTCTTAGCAAAAGAGGCATCTTTCCCCAGGGGATTGCTTCTTGCCCTCCTTTAGGGAAACTGGAACTCCCAAGGACCAAAACACTGTAGATAACTCAAAACTGGTTTTATTGTTCACAAAAAGTTATCCCTTTAAGGCAATAAGCTGGAAGTTTCAAAGGGGTAAAGGAAAATATACATTACAGTCTTTGGTTATCTTAAGTCCAAGGAGCTCTGCAGCTGAGAAGCTTTTCCAGGTCCCTCTTTCTCAATGGCTGTGAATACCGGAGCAATCCTCAGCCTCAGTCCAAATGGCCTATGTTTGAAGACACAGTCTTCCTTTGGTGCCAAAGAACTGATTTGAAGGTGCTTGAGACTCCTCAACGTCGTCCAGGTTGGCCCTGAACATGAAGCATAAGTCTCAAGGGTAAGAACCTCAGAACTGGCAGAAGCTGGGGCTAACAGCGGAAGCTCACCTCGTCCCGCAGATTCGAACTGCTGACCTTCCGGTCAACAAGTTCAGCAGCTCGGTGGTTGGACCCACTGTGCCACCGCATACTCTATATACAATCCTGATAGGGTTGGAAGGAGCCCCAAGGACTATAGAGTCCAACGGTTTCCAAGCTTTGGTTCTCCTTTTGGACTTTAGTTCCCAGAAGTCCTAACAAGTGGAAAAGCTAGGGCTTCTGGGAATTGAAGCCCAAAATGACTGAGAGACCAACACTTGGGGTTCCTAATCTAGTTCCAATTCAGTAAACTGAATAAGTAAGGGAAAAAAGCAAAACTTTGGATATGGTTACCATTCTGGATTTCCAGCTGGTCAACTACTTTGGCTCAGAAGTTGTGTTTCTCTCATAAAAATGTAGCGAGAACGTGCGACTGATATATATATACAACGGAGAAGACCACGTTTGCTGCCTTGTTCTCCTCGAGGAGCGAATGCACCGAAGTAATGTCTTTCAAGAAGGCAATGTTTGCTTTTAATGGAAGCGCAGCTTGTTCTGCGTGGAGGCAATGGAGGGTCTCGTCCCTTGTATCAGATCTGGAGATGCTGATAAAGAACACCTTGGAAACGGAATAGGGACGTTGTGACACAAATCCTGGAACAGCGTGGGACAGAGAGCAATATAACAAATAGCTATACATACTTTTGGGAGCGAAAAATACTGCTTTTCCACCTCCTTTGCTGGAAACGGGGGCGTCTTTTCCATTGTATAAATATCAGTGGCAGGTTCTTTCCGCAACACGAAGAGCAGTTGGCCAAGTTGGAATCCAGAATGGTAAGTTATGCTTTTTATTCCCATACAATTAGCTTAATTGAGACCAACGGAGATGCTGGAAATCATGCTACGAGACAAAGCAATGGAGATGCATATCTAAAACAGTTAGGGAAAAGTATGGAAAAGGCACAAGTTGTTTTGGACACCTGGTCCATTTAATACATGCTTTGTTACACTGAAAGACCGAACATAATACTATAATAATAATAATAATAATAATAATAATAATAATAACAACAACAACAACAACAACAACAACAACAACAACAACAACAACAAAGTTCTGGAACACAACACACCAGACATCACAGTTGTGGAAAGGAAAAAGGTTTGGATCATTGATGTTGCCATCCCAGGTGATAGTCGCATTGATGAAAAACAACAGGAAAAACTCAGCCGTTATCAGGACCTCAAGATTGAACTTCAAAGACTCTGGCAGAAACCAGTGCAGGTGGTCCCGGTGGTGATGGGCACACTGGGTGCCTTCCCAAAAGATCTCAGCCGGCATTTGGAAACAATAGACATTGATAAAATTACGATCTGCCAACTGCAAAAGGCCACCCTGCTGGGATCTGCATCATCCGAAAATACATCAAACAGTCCTAGACACTTGGGAAGTGTTCGACTTGTGATTTTGTGATACGAAATCCAGCATATCTATCTTGTTTGCTGGGTCATAATAATAATAATAATAATAATAATAATAATAATAATAATAATAATAATAATAATTTTATTTCTTACCCATCTCTCCTCACTGCTTGAGGCAGGTTACAACATTGCTAAAAAACATAATCAAAACATGAAATGATTGTGTCAAAACACTCCGTAGAATACACATTTTATTTATTGATTTATTTATTTACAGTATTTATATTCTGCCTTTCTCACCCCGAAGGGGATTCAGGGAGAATCACAGAACATACATACGCGGAAAACATTCAATGCCATTTATACACTGACAAGACAGGCAATTGTACATAGATAGAGGCATATATAGACTTTTCCCATCTTTGGCATCTTGGAGCCTTGTGCTCGATTTCAGTCACAGGGCGAGAGGGTACTTTGTTCATAAACTTCCTCCTTCATCAAATCGCAGGCGTTTTTCTGGCATTTCCTTATGGGTGCCTTAAAATATCTTCCCAGGCGGAAGCCGGGCTAAAGGCCAGGAGCTCACCCTGACCCAGGCTTTGGATGATCAACCTTTTGATTGACACGATTTACTGCAGCTGGTGGTTTAATCTGCCGTGCTAAAGCTGGGTCATATTTCCATAACATACATGTCAGCATGCATGAAAGTTTAAAATTTATCATTAAAATTGGGTAGATTTTTGGAGAACGTTCATTGAAGCTGGCTTAGAAACTTGCTTTAAAGAGGAAGTATTCAAAAAGGCTTCTGCCTGGCTCTGCATTTGATCCATCATAGACTCTCCTGTTCTGTTCATAAATAACAGTCCCATTCTTGGTAGCCATCTCAAGTCAATTCCCTTTGAAATGAAGCTTCTGGGAGTGAAGTTAAAAGCATCTGGCGAACCAAAGTTTGGGAACCATTGGAGCTTCCAAGGTGGATGAATCTTTCCTGCCATAAGACTCGGCACCATATGTAGAGACTGTCAGAGTATTTGCCGCACAGCAGTAGTTGGATGGAAGCAGTGGAACGCAGAACGAAGAGACACTCAGAGACGTTGGTAAAACTATTTACAAAGTTTTACTGTATGCAGCAATAATCAACACAAACAGACTTGCAGACGACAGACGAACACAGGACTGCTCTGTTCTCCAACAGAAATTGACTCGAACTCTAGGCAGACAGAACTGAACTGAACTGATGCAATCGGTATGCACAAACACTTGTGTCTGGATACTCCCTAGTTCCAGCCACACATCAAGGTCACCATAGCTTGTTGGCAATTAACTCTTTCCACATTATGGTACATTCTGGATGATGCAATCAGTTGCAATACTAGCATGGCACAAATTGCATTTAAACACTATCAATATACAAATCCCACATTAACAGAGACTCAAGTTGGCTAGCAAGAAACATTCTCCAGCACAGATCCTTAAAGTTCCAACTAAACCTCAGAGAGCATATTCTTACCTCTAGATTTTGCTAAACTACATTGAAACTCCAATTGTCGAGCATTGTTTAGTGAGGCAAAAGGGACTCTTTGGTAGAGAAGGCAACAGACGTCATAGAACCACACATTCCAGGATTCCCTGCATTGATCCATACTCGTTGTGTTCTTTCGTTCTCTTTCAGAAAGTCCTCCTCAGTCTTCTCGCCTTGTCCCTCTCGCTGGCTTTGTGCAGTGGCGCTTGTACTACTCATACCAAGGAAGCAGAGATGAAAAACGGTAATGTGATTGACCAGCTTGGTGTTTATTTATTTGAATTCATTTCTGTTCTTTTTACACAGAGGGCTATTTAATGGTAGGGATTGTCGTTCTGGTGGGATGGAGTTGGGAATGCACCTCCCTTTCCGACTCGGATGGATGGAGAAGATATCCAGAGCAGAGGAGTGTTTTGCTCCAAGAGACACATGGACTCAGCCAAAACCATGCCATTAATTCATCAGGGTGAATATCTCCGTGATAGAGGGCAATGCAACAAATAATACCCCCAGAGGTTCCTTGGAGGTGCAATTCTCCTATTAAACTATGTCATGGAAGAAAGCATTTTTATTCTGTTTTTAAGTATGATGGTTTTGTTTTAAATTGTATTTTTTATGATGTTGTGATTATTTTATGATGTTGTGATCTGGTTGGGCTTGTGCCCATGTGAGCCAGTCCAAGTCCCTTTGGGGAGATGGAGGTGGCATAGAAAAATAAAGTTGTTGTTGTTGTTGTTGTTGTTGTTTTATTGTATGACACAGCAAACAAGATAGATATGCTGGATTTCGTATCACAAAATCCAACAAGTCAAACACATCACAAGTGTTTAGGACTGTGTGAAGTATTAATATTATGTTGTTGAAGGCTTTCATGGCCGGGATTACAGGGTTGTTGTATGTCTTTCGGGCTGTATGGCCATGTTCCAGAAGTATTCTCTCCTGACGTTTCGCCCACATCTATGGCAGGCATCCTCAGAGGTTGTGAGGCATGGATAAACTAGGCAAGGAAGGTAAAAATATATATCTGTGGAGAGTCCAGGGTGTGACCTTTCCAATGCTAATTAGGGTGATTAGCTGAAACATTAACGCTGACTTCCAACTGACAAAGGACTCTTGTCACACCCTGGACTCTCCACAGATGTGGGCGAAACATCAGGAGAGAATACTTCTGGAACATGGCCACACAGCCCAAAAGACATACAACAACCTTATTATTATTATTATTATTATTATTATTATTATTATTATTATTATTATTATTAACAGCGAACCTCTTCTGAGCAAAATCCCTATGATGGGTTCACTTAGGATCTCCATCTGTCAGAAGACACTTGAAAACACACAAGTGCAAAGTGGAGGACGGTTCTCAAAAACTAGAAAAAAAACAAGGACAAACTAATCTGAGATTTCTTGAGTGGCTTCTCACTAGACTTTGGAGATCTTGGATTTATTGCTGGAGGAACTGAATGGACTTTTATTTCTAGGTAAACTGGTGGCCCCCGAGGGATGTGTCGATCCGTATAATGGGGAGAAACATGAACTCGGAGAGGCATGGAACACAATCGATTGCTTGAAGTGTGAATGTGGGAAGGAAGAAGTCGAGTGCTGCCTCAGGTAGGCCCAAAGCTATAATTAGCCGTCTTAACTTTGTTCCTCTTTGTAGACTGAACTGCATGAACTGGAAAGAGATTTAGTAAGTTTGGGAGATCATCACTCGGATGCTGTTTAAAAGCCATTGTGATGACGGCTCTGAGGATATCCCGCCTTTCGGAAAGTGGAAATCTCCGCAACATTTTGGAGAAATTATGATATTTGGAAGGGCATGGCCTTATTAGAAGTAATAACCTTTTGAAAAACGATGCCATTTTTGGGAACCTTTTGGGAAAATGGCATTCATGCAAGGCAATTAGGTTTCTCAGCTGTTAAACCGATGTATTTAGCTATCTTCGTTGAACAGTTAGGGACAAAGATATGTCACTGCACAAAAATATAGCAGAGTTTCAGAAATGTTTCTTTCAGTTGCCTAAAAAGAATCTATTCTCCCTTAAAATATATTTACCTTTAAATCATGCTCTCAAGAGACAAAAATAAGCAACATAGTTGGTTTACTCACAAACTTCATGTATTCAGCATACAGGTACTTTGCATATCAATCCAGTTACAGATAGGATTTGAAGTAGTTTCTCTGTGTAGATAACACAGCTCATCTTTCTCATAATCAACAGTCCAAAGTCCAGAGAATCTATGTGTTGTCGAAGGCTTTCATGGCCGGGATCACAGGGTTGTTGTATGTTTTCCAGGCTGTATGACCATGTTCCAGAAGTATTCTCTCCTGACGTTTTGCCCACATCTATGACAGGCATCCTTAGAGGTTGTGAGGATGCCTGCCATAGATGTAGGTGAAACGTCAGGAGAGAATACTTCTGGAACATGGCCAGATAGCCCGGAAAACATACAACAACCCGCCAAAGAAACTGTCTGTTCTGAGAGTCTAATAGAGTCTTTATTTCTACATTGATAGTCTAACGCACAGCATTTTGTTCCTACAGACTTCTAAAAGCATACATCTACTTCTACTGAAGTCTCTAAGCATATTGTTCCTACTAGTCTAAAGCATATTGTTTCTAAAAAGGAGTCTGAGTCCTGAACAAGCCCAGATCTGATCACATGGTCTGCGGCCCCTCCCACAACAAAGAGTTAAGGAAAACCGCACACAACACACACATATACAATACAATAAGCAATTTGAATTATATACAAAACAAATACCGTATATACTCAAGTATAAGCCGGCCCGAATATAAGCAGAGGAACCTAATTTTACCACACAAAAAAAACTGGGAAATCGTTGACTCAAGTATAAGCTGAGAGTGGTAAATTTCAGAAATAAAAATAGATACCAAAAAATTACATTAATTGAGGCATCAGTAGGTTAAATGTTTTTGAATATTTACATCAAGCTCAGATTTAAGATAACACTGTCCAACTCTGACTAAATCATTATTCTCATCTTCTTCAATGTAAATGTGCTTATGTATCCTTTTAATCATAATAGAGTAAAATAATACATGTCATAATAATAATAAATACAGGAAAATAATACCAGTAATAATAAATAGAGTAAAAAATAAATGTAATAATAATAATAATAATAAGACCAGAGTGAAATAATAAATGTATTAATAATAGTAATAATAAAATAGAGTAAAATAAATGTAATAGTAGCAACAATAATAGAGAAAAATAATAAATGTAATAATACCAATAATAATAGAGAAAAATAATAAATGTAATAATACCAATAATAATAGAGAAAAATAATAAATATACCATATATTCTCAAGTATAAACTGACCCAAATATAAGCCAACTAAGACCCTCACCCAAGTATAAGCCGAGGAGGGCTTTTTCAGTCTTAAAAAAAGGGCTGAAAAACTAGGCTTATACTCAAGTATATACAGTAACTAGTGGAGGCTTGAAGAAGGTTGCTATTTCCAACACTGCTTCTTTGCCCAATAGTCATTCATTTGCAAAAGCTTTCTTTTATCATTCAACACAAGCCAGATGCTTCTGCAGCCAAAGGGAGGCTTGTTAGGTGTGTGAATCATGTAATAAGATACGATCTATAGCTATAGGTCACAGCACTAGATCAACGACTTAGTTATGTACCTTTATTGCATGGTTAAGTGGCATCTCTCAGCCTGCTTTCCTCCCAAATCTGGGCTTTCCAGACATCAGCTGCTGCAAGCAACAGGGGTCAATTCTCCTTTAGTTCGAGTTGCAGCAGAATGAGATATGCAACTCCTCCTGCAAGTTCTTTGGATCTTTGCAAGTTTAAACTCTTGACCTGCGATTTCTCTGTTTTGTTGTCTGTGCGTTTAGATACCCTGCCGTTACGTCATTTCCCGGATGCGCTGTCACTTTAGATTCGGAAAAGTGTTCTTACCTCGTGCACGAAATTGGGGACCCTTCAAAGCCATGTACCCCAGAAGCTTAAAGGAAAGTTGAATAAATGATACAGCCAAACCAATGTGCATGTCTCTCTCCTTTTAATAAATCAAAGAATGCCTTTATGTTAGCTCCCTAAACCACTCCTCCCAGGGTCAAATCACTGGAAATAAACAAGATGAACTTGAACTCTTAATACAACAAAGCATATATGCTCTAAAAGTAGCATCACTGAAACTTGATGGGATGAGTCTCATGATAGGACTGTAGTAATGGAGGGCTATAACCTATTTCTGAAAAATAGGCCAAACAATAAGGGAGGAGGAGCAACGTTGAATATCAAGGATGTTTACACCTGTGATGTCCATAATGTACAGCCTGGCTTCCAAGCCAGATCTCTTTTCAGTTCTTGCACTTCCGTCTATAAAGAAGAACAAAGTTAAGACAGGTTACTGTCTATCCTCAAATATAAGCCAATCCGAATTTAAGCGGAGGCACCTAGTTCTACCACAAAACACTGGGAAAACTTATCGAGTCGAGTATAAGCCAAGGGTGGGAAATGCAGCAGATATCAGTAAAATTACGTTAGATGAGGCATCAGTAGGTTAAATGTTTTTGAATATTTACTATATTTAAAAGAAAAACACTAAACTAGCTCTGTAAGTGGAAAAGTAGAGTCAACAAAAACTATACGGTATTAACAATAACATTATTATTATTATTAATATTATTATTATTATTATTATCATAAAACTTCATTTGTATCCCGCCTTATCTCCCCATGGGGACTCAGGCTAGCTTCCAACATGATAACAAGCAAATATTCAATGCCTATATAAACAATGCAGAGCTAGATATAGATCTATAATTATATATACTAATTTCACAATATACAGAAATATACCAATTTCTGCAATATTTGCAAGCCCTATATATTTATATCCATATCTATCTATCTAAATATCTCTCTATATATAGATAATTATATCTGTATAGGATTTGCAAAGATTTGCAAACATATGAGGTGAAAATTCATATATAAAAATAAAGTATACACATAGATACAGATATACAGATATCTCTAGATATCTATATGTATACAGGATTTGCAAAGACTTGCAAACATATGAGGGGAAATTCATATATAAAATTAATGTATATAGATAGATACAAATATTTAGATACACAGGGATTGGAAGATTTGCAAGGGAAAATGCCTATATATCTATATATATAGTAGAGATTAACAAATATTTCAGGGGAAAATGCATTCATAAGATGGCTCTTCTTCCTGACTTGCAAGGGCTTCTTTCCCTTTTAAAAACATTCCCTTGTTTAAGAGCGAGGGAGGCTTTGGAAAAGAAACCACACTGTTAAAGGACGGGAAGAGGAGAGAGAAATATATCATATATAACTGGCTTGACCTTGATCCCATCATAACCAGAGGGAGGCTTTTTCAGCATATAAAAAAAGGTCTGAAAACCTCGGCTTATTTTCGAGTATATACGGTATTATAGCTTTGGGCCTACCTGGGGCAGCACTCGACTTCTTTCCTCTTGCATTCACACTTCAAGCAATTCATTGTGTTCCATGAATCTCCGAGTTTATGGTTCTTCTCATTATATGGATCGACACATCCCTTGGGGAACACCGGTTTACCTAGAAATGGGAAGTCCTTTCAGTTCCTCCAGCAATAAATCCAACATTTCCAAAGGACAGCGAGACGCCACTCAAGAAATCTCAAGATTAGTCTTGAGAAACTACCCTCCACTTTGCATTTGTATGTTTTCTGACAGATGGAGATCCTAAGTGAACCCATCACAGGGATTTTGCTCAGAAGAGGTTTGCTGTTATAATAATAATAATAATAATAATAATAATAATAATAATAATAATAATAATAAATCACAGAGTACTAAACACTTGGGAAGTGTTCGACTTGTGATTTTGTGATACAAAACCCAGCATATCTATCTTGTTTGCTGTGTCATACAATAATAATAATAATAATAATAATAATAATAATAATAATAATAATAATAATAATACATCACACAGTCCTAGACACTTGGGAAGTGTTCGACTTGTGATTTTGTGATACGAAATCCAGCATATCAATCTCGTTTGCTGTGTCATACAATAAAATAATAATAACAATAATAATAATAATAATAATAATAATAATAATAATAATAATAATAATATCACACAGTCCTAGACACTTGGGAAGTGTACGACTTGTGATTTTGTGATTCGAAATCCAGCATATATATCTCGTTTGCTGTTTCATACCCTGTCTTTGTGTCAATAATAATAATAATAACAACAACAACAATAATGATGGGTACATTGGGTGCCGTGCCAAAAGATCTCAGCCGGCATTTGGAAACAATAGACATTGACAAAATCACAATCTGCCAACTGCAAAAGGCCACCCGACTGGGATCTGCACGCATCATCCGAAAATACATCACACAGTCCTAGACACTTGGGAAGTGTTCAACTTGTGATTTTGTGAGACGAAATCCAGAATATTTATCTTGTTTGCTGTGTCATAATAATAAAATAATAATAATAATAATAATAATAATAATAATAATAATAATAATAATAACAACTTTATTTTTGTATGCTGCCTCCATCTCTCCGAAGGGGCTCGGAGTGGCTCACATGGGGACAAGCCCAACCAGAACAGGGCTCGGGCTGTGGCGCAGGCTGGAGAGCAAGCCAGCTGTAACCAGCTGCAATGAATCACTCTGACCCAGGAGGTCATGAGTTCGAGGCCCGCTCGGAGCCTATGTTTGTTTTGTCTTTGTTCTATGTTAAAAGGCATTGAATGTTTGCCTATATGTGTAATGTGATCCGCCCTGAGTCCCCTTTGGAGTGAGAAGGGCGGAATATAAATGCTGTAAATAAATAAATAATAAATAAAACATCATAAAATAATCACAACATCATAAAAATACACTTTAGAACACAACAATCATACTTAAAAACAGAATAAACATGCTTTCCTCATTGAGATTGTTTAATAGGAGAATTGCACCTCCAAGGAACCTCTGGGTGTATTATTTCTTGCATTGCCTTCTATCATGGAGATATTCACCCCAATGAATGAATGGCATGGTTTTGGCTGAGTCCATGTGGGCATCTCCATGGCCCTGACTCTGAATAGGTGCCAAGGGATGTCCTTGGAGCAAAACACTCCTCTGCTCTGAATGTCTACTCCGTCCATCCGAGTCGGAAAGGGAAGTGCATTCCCAACTCCATCCCACCAGAACGACAATCCCTACCATTAAATAGCCCTCTGTGTAAAAAGAACAGAAATGAATTCAAATAAATAAACACCAAGCTGGTAAATCACATTACCGTTTTTCATCTCTGATTCCTTGGGATGAGTAGAACAAGCGCCATTGCACAAAGCCAGCGAGAGGGACAAGGCGAGAAGACTGAGGAGGACTTTCTGAAAGAGAACGAAAGAACACAACGGTTATGGATCAATGCAGGAAATCCTGGAATGTGTGACGTCTTTTGCCTTCTCTACAAAAGAGTGCCGTTCGCCTCACCAAACAATGCTCAACAATTGGGGTTATGATGTAGTTTAGCAAAATCTAGAGGTAAGAATATGCTCTCTGAGGTTTAGTTGGAACTTTAAGGATCTGTGCTGGAGAATGTTTCTTGCTAGCCAACTTGAGTCTCTGTTAATGTGGGATTTGTGTATTGATAGTGTTTAAATGCAATTTGTGCCATGCTTGTATTGCAACTGATTGCATCATCCAGAATGTACCATAATGTGGAAAGAGTTAATTGGCAAGAAGCTATGATGACCTTGATGTGTGGCTGGTACTAGGGAGTATCCAGACACAAGTGTTTGTGCATACCGATTGCATCAGTTCAGTTCAGTTCTGTCTGCCTAGAGTTCGAGTCAAGTTCTGTTGGAGAACAGAGCAGTCCTGTGTTCGTCTGTCGTCTGCAAGTTTGTTTGTGTAGATTATTGCTGCATACAGTAAAACTTTGTAAATAGTTTTACCAACGTCTCTGAGTGTCTCTTCGTTCTGCGTTCCACTGCTTCCATCCAACTACTGCTGTGCGGCAAATACTCTGACAGTCTCTACATACGGTGCCGAGTCTTATGGCAGGAAAGATTCATCCACCTTGGAAGCTCCAATGGTTCCCAAACTTTGGTTCGCCAGATGCTTTTAACTTCACGCCCAGAAGCTTCATTTCAAAGGGAATTAACTTGAGAGAGCTCCCAAGAATGGGACTGTTATTTATGAACAGAACAGGAGAGTCTATGATGGATCAAATGCAGAGCCAGGCAGAAGCCACTTCGTGCACAAGGGAGAGACGAAATGGCATGCCTTTTTGAATACTTCCTCTTTAAAGAACGTTTCTAAACCAGCTTCAATAAACATGTTCCAAAAATCTACTCAATTTTAATGATAAATTTTAAACTTCCATGCATGTTGATACGTATTTTATGGAAATATGACCCAGCTTTAGCACGGCAGATTAAACCGCCAGCTGCAGTAAATGTTGTCAATCAAAAAGTTGACCATCCATAGCCCGGGTCAGGGTGAGCTCCTGGCCTTTAGCCCGGCTTCCGCCTGGGGAGGTATGTTACGGCACCCACAAGGAAATGCCAGAAAAACGCCTGCGATTTGATGAAGGAGGAAGTTTATGAACAAAGCATCCCCACCCTGTGACCGGAGTCGAGCACAAGGCTCCAAGATGCCAAAGATGGGAAAAGCCTATATATGCCTCTATCTATGTTCAATTGCCTGTCTTGTCAGTGTATAAATGGCATTGAATGTTTGCCACGTATGTATGTTCTGTGATCCTCCCTGAATCCCCTTCGGGATGAGAAGGGCAGAATATAAACACTGTACATAAATAAATAAATAAAATGTTTTAGTCCGTGTATTCAACAGAGTGTTTTGAAATTATTATGTGTTTTGATTAGGTGTTTTGGCAATGTTGTAACCAGCCTCAAGCCATGAGGAGAGATGGGTAAGAAATAAAATAATAATAATAATAATAATAATAATAATAACAACAACAATAATAATTATTATTATTATTCCAATATTATGTTCCGAAAACATAACCCAAGGGTTTCTTTACTGGAAAGAGTTGTAGGCCACTTTGCAAGCTGACGGCTTTAGTTCCAAGGGACTTCTTATTACAGTAGAGTCTCACTTATCCAAGCCTCGCTTATCCAACGTTCTGGATTATCCAACGCATTTTTGTAGTCAATGTTTTCAATATATCGTGATATTTTGGTGCTACATTCATAAATACAGTAATTACTACATAGCATTACTGCGTTTTGAACTACTTTTTCTGCCAGATTTGTTGTATAACATGATGTTTTGGTGCTTAATTTGTAAAATCATAACCTAATTTGATGTTTAATAGGCTTTTCCTTAATCCCTCCTTATTATCCAACATATTCGCTTATCCAACATTCTGCCGGCCCGTTTATGTTGGATAAGTGAGACTCTACTGTATCTATTTTTATTTTTATCTTAGAAATTTGCCCATAGCTGCTGCGTTTCCCACCCTCGGCTTATACCTGAGTCAATAATTTTCCCCAATTTTTGTGTTAATATTAGGTGCCTCGGCTTATATTCGGGTCGGCTTATACTCGAGTATATACGGTATCATTGCAGCTCCATTGGTTTGTCTCGTAGCATGATTTCGCGCATCTGTATTGATCTCAATTCAACTAAGATGGGAATGAAAAGCATAACTTACCATTCTGGATTCCAGCTTGGCCAACTGCTCTTCGTGTTGCGGAAAGAACCTGCCACTCATATATATATATATATATATATATATATATATATATATATATATTCTCCTCCCAAAGTATCTATAGCTATTCATTATATTGGTATCTGTCCCACGCTGTTCCGGGATGTGTGTCACGACGTCCCTATTCTGGTTCCAAGGTGTTCTTTATCAGCGTCTCCAGATCTGATACAAGAGACAAGACCCTCCATTGCCTCCACGCAGAACAAGCTGAACTTCCATTAAAAGCAAACACTGCCTTCTTGAAAGACATTACTTTGGTGCATTCACTCCTTGAAGGAAACAGGGCAGCCAATGTGGTCTTCTCCATTGTATATATATCAATGGCAAGTTCTCACTACAATTTTATGTGAAAGACACGACTTCTGAGCCTAAGCAGTTGGCTAGCTAAAAATCCAGAATGGTCACCAGGTCCAAAGTTTTGCTTTCCCCCCCTACATATAATTTACTGAGTTGGAACTAGATTAGGAACCCCAAATGTTGGTCTCCCAGTCATTTTGGACTTCAATTCCTAGAAGCCCTAGCTCTAGGCCTGAATATATTGCACAAGGTTTATCTAGCCTGAAATGATACACTTTAATATATTGGGTTTATGGTTCCTGTCCCCTTGATCAAATTACGTAAGTGTTATTTATTGCTATATAATTGTATTGTTTTACCTTGTTTAATAACGTGTTATTATGTTGCTATGTAATGTATGTGTTGTTTTTATGATTGGAAACCGCCCTGAATCCCATCCGGGAGATAGGGCGGTATAAAAATAAAGATTATTATTATTATTATTTGTGATAATAATAACTTAATAATAATAATAATAATAATAATAATAATAATAATAATAGGTTTGTTGCTCTGCTCTTACACAGCTTCACTTGTCTGTTTTTAAACTGTGTCACTTTATAACCTGAAGTATATGTCTTCTTATTTAGCTTGAGGTTAGCTCATCTCTATATACCTAAAGCAGTGGGAGGGGCTGCAGGTCATGTGACTGACTCAGTAACGGTTTAGAATGTTCAGTTTTCAAAAGGATGACAGTTAGAAATCAGTTGAGCCTTGAGCCTGTTCGAAGTCAGTTGAGCCTTGAGCCTGTTAGAAATCAGTTGAGCCTTGAGCCTGTTCGAAGTCAGTTGAGCCTTGAGCCTGTTAGAAATCAGTTGAGCCTTGAGCCTGTTCGAAGTCAGTTGAGCCTTGAGCCTGTTAGAAATCAGTTGAGCCTTGAGCCTGTTCGAAGTCAGTTGAGCCTTGAGCCTGTTAGAAGTCACTTGAGCCTTGAGTCTGTTAGACGTCATTTGAGCCTTGAGCCTGTTAGAAGTCAGTTGAGCCTTGAGTCTGTTAGAAGTCAGTTGAGCCTTGAGCCTGTTAGAAGTCAGTTGAGCCTTGAGCCTGTTAGAAGTCAGTTGAGCCTTGTGCCTGTTAGAAGTCAGTTGAGCCTTGAGCCTGTTAGATCAGTTGAGCCTTGAGCCTCTTAGAAATCAGTTGAGCCTTGAGCCTGTTAGAAGTCAGTTGAGCCTTGAGCCTGTTAGAAGTCAGTTGAGCCTTGAGTCAGCTTGAGTGTAGGAGTTTAAACTGTTGTGGCTTGTGTTTTAAACTGTTTTTAAAGAGAGCTTATAAAACAATGTAGTTTATGAAGAAACAGTTAAAGTTTATAAGTTAAAGATACAAACTCTCTAAATGTTTTGAAGTTTTTAACACCGGGCAAAGAAATGTGTCTGTATCTATAAATAGATGAAGTTATCAGTAAACAAACGTGTTGCTTTAAAATAATAATAATAATAATAATAATTATTATTATTATTATGCAACTTGGGACAATAGGATTCTCAGTAAGAATCAGCAGGAAAGCCTTGCTTGTAGAAGTGCATCTACATTGTGTAATTGACACAGTTTAACACCATTTTCACTGCAAGGGTTCAGTGCAATGGAATCCTGGGAGTTGTAGTTTGGTGAGGCACCAGAAACTCTTTGGCAGAGAAGGCCAAAGATCTCGTTAAACTACAACTCCCACGGTTCCATAGCATTAAACCAGCGTGGCTGATGTGGCGTTGAACTGCATTAAATTCAACAGTGTAGATATACACGCTGTGTGTCCTTTTGAGCCTTGATATGCAATTACGTGAAACAATGGCACGGCATCCATAAAGTCCGTTATGCATAATCCCTCCAAAGGAATTTACACACATATAACACACCAATAGGATGCTTGAATCATGAGTTTATTCATCAATATTCTTATCCGTGAAGAGGACTAAAGAAGTTGTGTTTTTAAACAGTACAAAGAGTTGAAGGGTCGTCTTCCTTGTAGAACTTATATTTACAGGTTTCGGGATCAACCACCGAGATGCATCCTTCCATAACTGCAATGCCACCAAACCTAAAAAGAAAAGGAAACAAGGAAAGCCATAGATGAATTATGGCATATATATATATATATATGGTAGCCATGGCAGCCAATCCTAGGAGTCTCTCTCTAAGCTCCTCCCTCTTTCTAACCACACTCAAGATGGCTGCCTGGCATTCCTCTACAAAATGGAGGCTTGCCTCACTCACTGTTACCCAGGCTTCATTCCAGGCCTAATAGGTAAGGTTCACTACATGGTCCCTTCACTCGATTTACAGTTTTTCTGCCAATAGTGGATATTTTAATAATACAGTAGAGTCTCACTTATCCAACATAAACAGGCCGGCAGAATGTTGGATAAGCGAATATGTTGGATAATAAGGAGGGATTAAGGAAAAGTCTATTAAATATCAAATTAGGTTATGATTTTACAAATTAAGAACCAAAACATCATGTTTTACAACAAATTTGACAGAAAAAGTACTTCAATACGCAGTAATGCTATGTAGTCTTGTAGCGGAACCTTCGTGCTACGGTTCTTGTTGGCGCAGTGGAGGAATTTTGAAGACGGACAACTGAAGGAATTTCCAAGAAAACAGTTTTATTTCGCTAATGGCCACTAGGGGTCCCCCTAGCACAAAGTAAGTGCTTCTCCAGGGGAACCCTCAGTGGCATGCTGAGCAAACATTTATACACACTACAGGGTTCGGGTTATGCCCGCCCACAAGCAAATTCATTGGCTTAGAGTTGTGACGCTGCCCAATCAATGCTGACCAGCAGGCCGGCTGCACCCTTTTGTGCCGTGCTCACAAATCATTTCAGAGCGCCTGCGTACGCATGCTCTGTTTGTTTATCCTTAGCTTTCATTTCTTCAGAAACACATGATTTCCCAGAAGTCACATGTTTCTGTGAGTTTATGCACCCGGGTCGCTAGCTGTCGCCATCTCTGCCCATATATGGTATTTCCTGGGGTTCCTTAACCTCCCGCCTCACTCCCCCATTTTCTTTTTGCGAAGCGCATGTACAAAAGCTGAAGCAAAGCATTATGGTTCCATCCAATCCCGCTTGGCTTGGAGTATGGCTATCTTTTTTTCAGGTAAAGATTGTGTGACACACCTAGTACACATTTGCATCATTATTGGAGTGCAACACATAACTATGAGAACAATGAACAATCCTAAAATCCCTACCAACAATATGTTCTTCAACCATTCTATTGAGGGTAACCAGCTAGTCACCCAGGAGAAGGGAGACCAACCTTCTATCTCCTGGACATTATTGTAAATTAACTTTTGTAATGACTCGATGTCATCTTCAATAGTATTATTCAAGTTATGAAATTTCACTACACAACGTCCTCTAACCATGGCGCATAACCCCCCCCTGGCCGCCAATAGGTAGTCAAGGGCCAACTTATGCTGTAGGGCCATCTGGCTGATTTCTTCTACTTCAGACTGGATTTCCCGGAAAATTTTACCAGTGGCATTTATGGACTTTTCAAGGCGGCAAGTCAGGCCTAGAACACTTCTACGGTTTGCTTGAGCTACAATCCCTGGGTAAGCACCCAGTGTCAACAAGCCTGTGATCAGGCCTCCTCCTACACGGGAGGCTTCTGAACCTGACAGGGCCTTGTTGATAATGACCTCATCCGAGCATTCTGGTCCTAGAGGGCCTGTTTGCACAATGTCCCGTTTCAGGCGCTGATGCCTTTTGTGTAAGACCTGAACTGGGAATGTCAAATAACCCACACCGACACACTGGTAGTTGCCGGGGTGATAATTTGTGGCCCATTTATCAAAGAAAAACCATAGATTTGGATCCCTAATTTGCCATAACGGACAGAGGCTTTTACCTAGGCTCAGTTGGGTTAATTGTTGCAGTATGTTCATATAAGATTTTAGGCCCTCAATAGAATCATTCACACTAAATGTAGGATAATCTGGATACATGCTAGCCCACTCGGTTGCGGTTAGATTTAATCGTGAGACATAAGATGTATTAAATCGTCCATGTAGATAGAACCGGTCTCGACAATGGGAATAATTGCCTAATCGGGAAAAGAACGCCTGCCTAGTTCCCCAGTGTTTCCACTTAGAATTCCACATTCCCGATCCTCCACAACAGAAGCACAAACCCCTGGTGGAGGTATGGTATCTAAACCGTCGAAACCGAGTTTTATTTATCTTTTGCGGTATGCTAGAAAACACGGTAGGTGGACCCTCCTGAGCCTTGGACAATCCCTCCAACACAATCTGTGGTTCATCAATTAAATCGGGAAGAAATGAAAAATCTCCTACGGTGAGGGGGTGTTCATATATTAATGCTACCTCTTTCCCGTGCTGCTCAAACATATAATTGGCATGTTCTTTTATCCAATTCCCATGTGCTCTTTTTCCAAAAGAGAAAATAAAACTCAGCACAAATAATATACCAAACACAGTGCGCTTTCCTCCCCTCCTCATAACTTGTCTCCCACTTTTTCCTCTCAAAATGTCTAGCCACCATCTCCCGGAGAGCGCCTTTGTTGGGCCATGCTGCGACATACTTGACCACCGACGCTCCGTTGCACCCGAAGGGATCAGCTTCATGGCCTTGTTGACCCCTTAGGGAGTTGCCGGATGATCCTGAGTCTCAGGTCCTCACCAGGAACTTGCTCCGTCCGCCACTCCTCAGGTGCTAGTTTTACACGGGTGTAATGTATCCACGGCTTAATCTCCTTCACCTTCACTGCAGTGGGGGTAGACAGGAGCACAACATAGGGTCCTCGCCACTTGGGTCCCAATGGCTCAATCTTCCAATCCTTGACCAGAACCTCGTCACCTGGTGAAAAACAATGTAGAGGTGTGGTAGGGAATGGTGGGTTCAATTCAGAAATGTATTTTTCTAACTGCTGCATTTGTCTGCCCAAAGCCTGAACCTGGGCCAATGTCTGTTTCTCTCCTATGAGGTGCTGCTCAGCTCCTGTCTCTAAGGCTCCCTTCAAGTTCAAAGGGGGTCGTCCATAGAGTCTTTCAAAAGGGGAGAGTCCTGTCCGTTTGTGTGGTGTACATCTGATTCCTAATAATGCCATGGGCAAAACCACCGTCCACGGCAATCCTGTCTCTTGGCAAAGTTTCCCAAGCTGAGCCTTTAATGTCCTATTCATTCTTTCCACTTTTCCAGAAGATTGGGGTCTATATGCACAATGTAACTTCCATTTTATGCCCAAAATTCTACATAATCCTTGCACAGCCTGTTGAATATATGCGGGGCCATTATCTGATCCAATTTCTAAGGGTATGCCAAATCTGGGAATAACATCTTTCATTAGAGCTCTTGACACCTCTACAGCCTTCTCAGTTCTTGTAGGGTAAGCTTCCACCCATCCTGTGTATGTGTCCACGAACACCAGTAAATATTTGTATCCTTTGTATGGGGGCATTTCTGTAAAGTCAGTGACTAAAGCTTCAAAGGGTACCCCACCCACATGTTGGACTCCTGGTGGCTTGAGGGGTCCTTCTCTGGGGTTATTTTTGATACATGTCCAGCATCTTCGGGCTGCTGCTGCCGTTAGGCTATGTAATCCATCGATATACAACTGTCGTCCTAGCAGATTTGCCAATGCCATCTTTCCTAAATGTGTGTTTTGGTGCATGTGTTGGACTAAGTGCCATGCCAAGTCCTTAGGGACGTAGACACGGGCGTCTGGCATCACTATGAGTTCTCCTGACCACTGACCCTTCTCCTTTAAGGCCCATTCTTCTTCCTCTGGTGTATATGTAATGTTATGTTCAGTTAATTCTACCTGTAGGGCCATTACCTGATGTTCAATATAGGGCAGCCTAGCTGCCTCTTTGGCTGCCAGATCAGCCTGCCTATTTCCTTGCACTACGGGATCGTCTCCACGTTGGTGCCCTTTACAATGCATCACAGCCACCTGCCTTGGCTTCCAAACCGCCTCCAGGAGATCCACAATCTCTCCAGCATGTTTCACGCACTTTCCTCCAGACGTGAGGAGCCCGCGCTCCTTGTACAGTGCTCCATGTGCGTGGAGGGTGGTGAAGGCATATTTTGAGTCTGTGTAGACGTTAACCCGCTTTCCGCTTGACAATTCCAACGCTCGGGTCAGGGCAATCAATTCGGCCTTCTGGGCAGAAGTCCCCGGGGGCAGTGACTCTGCTTCCAGCGTCTCTCCCCCCCACCGAACAACCGCATAACCTGAGTGTCTTTGATTATTTTCCATAAAGGAGCTTCCATCTGTGAACAGAGTGTCGTCCACCTTAGTTAGTGGCACATCCTTCAAATCCGGTCGACTGGAGAATACCTCATCCATCACCTGGGCACACTGATGGATCGTGGTGTCTCCTGGAGTCGGGAGCAAGGTGGCCGGATTCAGAGTGGAGCAAGTCTCCAGGGTCACCAGTGGGTTGTCGCACAACAATCCCTCATATTTCATTAACCTCTCACTTGTGAGCCAGCGCGGTCCCTTAATGTCTAACAGTGCCTTAACGCTATGGGGCACCTTAACTGTCAGTGGCTGTCCTAGGGTCAATTTATTCGCTTCTTTGATTAAATCTACTGATGCTGCCACAGCCCTCAGGCAAGGTGGCAATCCACGAGCCACTGTGTCCAATTGCTTTGACAAGTAGGCAATCGGCCTTTGCCATGAACCTAGTGGTTGGGTCAATACTCCAACCGCTGTTCCTTCCCGCTCTGCAGCGAACAGAGTGAATGGTTTTTCCAAATCGGGCAGTCCTAATGCTGGAGATGACATCAATGCTTCTTTTAATGCCTTAAATGCCTGTTGACATTCTTCTGTCCACTCAAATGGATCTTCTCTTCCACCTCTCGTAGCCTGGTACAGTGGCTTAGCCAACACGGCGTAGTTGGGGATCCACTGTCTACAATATCCTGCTGATCCCAAAAATTCCCGCACCTGTCGCCGGGTGCTGGGAGTGGGGATGGCACAAACAACTTCCTTTCTTTCAGCCCCTAACATCTTCTTTCCTTTGGTCAGATGGAACCCCAAATATTTCACCGTGGGACAGCACAACTGGGCCTTTTTCTTTGACACTTTGTAACCCTTTTCTTCCAATGTCTTGAGAAATCTCAAAGTATGCTCTTTACAGCCCCCTAGTGTCCGGCAAGCGATAAGCAGGTCATCTGCATATTGAAGCCAAATTCCCTCTTCCTTAGGTATTACAAAATCCTGTAAGTCTTTGGCCAGGGCTTGACCAAAAATGGTCGGGCTGTCCCGGAACCCCTGAGGAAGGCGTGTCCAAACATACTGGGTCCTTTGCCCTGACTGCTGAGATTCCCACTGGAAAGCAAAGATCGGTTGGGATACAGGGGCCAATCGAATGCAAAAGAATGCATCCTTTAAATCCAATACAGTAAACCATTTGGCAAATGCTGGTACTAGACTCATCATGATGTATGGATTTGGCACTACCGGGGTTAGGGGAACGGTGACTTGATTTACAGCCCGCAAATCTTGAACTGGGCGATATTCTCCTTGTCCTCCTGGTTTCTTGACTGGGAGCAGGGGTGTGTTCCATGGGGAACTGCATGGTATCAATATCCCATGCTGCAGAAGTCGCTCTAGATGCTTTCTGATCCCCTGCACTGCCTCTCGACTGACGGGATACTGTGGCTTACATACGGGTCCCATTCCTCTTTTCACTTCCACCACCACCGGTGGAACATATTTAGCTAATCCTGGAGGATTATCTTCTGCCCACACTAAAGGAGTCTCATGCCATGGCCATTGTATTTCTTCAGTAAAAATCCTAACTTGAAACAGTCTCCATTCCTCTTCCATGGGAAATGATAGCTCCACTTGTCCATTCTTCATGAACTGGAGTTGTGCTTGTAATTTTGATAAAATGTCCCTTCCCAATAAAGGGACTGGGCAGTCTGGGAGATATAACATCTTATGCTTGACCTGATGTCCGGCCAGATTGCAGGTGCGTTCCTTAAGGAAGGGGCACTTCTGGGTCTTCCCAGACACCCCTATTACTTTCGTAGTTTCCCGAGTTGGTGGACTAATTTTTGTATTTACTACTGATTTTTCGGCACCTGTGTCCACTAAAAAGTCCAATTGTTGGTCCCCGATTTCAAGTGTGACCATCGGCTCCCCGGGGTCCAACAAAACAAGAGCCTGGCTTCCTCATTCCTCTCCTCCATCCATATCTTCCCATTCTTCTTCCATCACAGCTGCTGCAGCTATCACCTCTCTTGCAGGAAAAGGTACGTAGTTCCCACGCCCTCTTCCCCTTCCTGGGTTTCTTCCTCTCTCAGGCCTTCCTCTTTCTCTCGGTCCTTCCTGACTTCCTTCTCTTCCTTCTGGGCATTCACCTTTCCAGTGTCCAAACTTCTTACATTTAGCACATTGGTCTCGACCTAACCTCCGAGGGGGGCCCCTTCTTCCTCCTTGTCCCCCTCTGGCATATCCTCCTCTTCCTCTCTGTCCACTTGCACTTTGTTCCATCATGGTAACTAATGCTTGGTATTCCTGCTTCTTCTTCCTGTCCTTCTTCTCTTCTTCTACCTGGTCCCTCGCCATATAAACTTGATCTGCGAGTGCCAACAATTCATTCATAGTCTTTCCTAGAAATCCTGGTTGCTTTTGAATCTTTCTCCGGATGTCAGGAGCCGCTTGACTGATAAAAGACTGTTGAATCGCCCTCCTACCGTTTTCATCCTCCAAATTATACGGGCTATACTTTCTATATGCTGCCTCCAGCCTTTCCAAAAAGGCTGTTGGTGACTCAGATTTTTCCTGTACCACTCCCTGAATTTTTACAATGTTGACGGGTCGCGGCGGGCCCCTCTTTACCGCTTCTACCAATATACGCTGGAATCCTTTCAGTCTCTGCAAATGTCCTTCTTCTGCGGTGTCCCATTGGGGATCTATTTCCACAGGAAACCTCTGTGCTCCCCACTCGGCTGCATCACCATCTTGTGGGGCACCAACCTGGGCTATGGCTACCCCATTATTCAACACTGCTCTTCTCTCCTCTGATGTGAACAACATATTCAACAATTGTCTGCAATCTTGCCAGGTGGGATTATGGGTTGCCATAATCCCTTCCAATAGCCTAGCCATAGCTTGGGGTTCTTCACTATAAGGTGGAGTATTATTTTTCCAATTCAAAATGTCACTACTACTGAAAGGCACTACCTGGTATGCTTGAACTATCTCATTCCTGTTGTTTATCACAGGCACCGTTCTCAAGGGCATCTGGAGGGCCGGTCCGGTCGGTGAATCACCAGACCACACCGGAGCTCCATGTCTCCGAGTTTGTGCCGGAGAAGCATCACTGGGCATCCGTTGTGACTTCTTCTTTTCCTTTGTTTCCTCCTGATATTTTTCTAGGCTAGGATAGTGTTTCTTGGCCGCTTCGGTTGACTCCGAAGAGTAGGGTGGGGGTCTCGTTCCTAGTGTAGGTGCACCGGGGGCTGTTCCCTGGGGTGGGGGGGGCGGTGGCAAGGGTGGCGGCAATAATTCCTGTTGTCTAGCCTGTACACTCAACTGTAAATCTGGGTAGTCCTCCTCATTGGATTGGAAAACTTCCTTCTTTTTCCCCTCCTTCTTCACCACCATACATTTGCCATTCCTGCACTGTCGAACCCAACCTGGATCTTCTCTAACTACCCGTTCCCACGTAGCAATATAGACCCACTGGTTCGGATGATTCACAGCACAATATTCTTCCACTGTTCGGATCAGTTTCAGATCCCACGTTCCTTCTACTTGCCAACCTAAACCAAAATCTGGCCATTCTCCCTGACACAAATTTCTCAGCCTATAATCTCTTAGGTCCCTTGGATTCCCTGCTACGGCTCTGCTAGCAAAAGAGCCAAAATTATCTAAGATACATTGTAAGGGAGTGGAGCTCTTTGAATTTTTCCCTCCCATCCTGCCTAATAGAGGGGACTGTCCTGGCCTGGGCACCCGGCCACTCACGGCATGCGTCAGGAAACACAAGACAGAACCCCTTTCTACCTCCCTGGGAACTTTTTTTTTTTTTTTTTTCCTCCCAGCGCTGGTGTTCCCTTAATATCTCATGCAAACCCCTATACTTGCCAGATTTCTGTAGACGTCGGACCAACCTTCGCCCCTGGGCTTTTTCCCTGGATCCTAGCTGGTTTCTTATGGAACCTTGCTGGTGTTGCAGCTTCCACCGTCAGTCGGCGTTGGCATCAGAGGCAAGCACCGCAGCCGGTAATATTCAGGGGCCCCTTCTCGTCTCACGGTAGTTGCCTCAGGCCCCCACCGCTGAGTTGAGGCCGTCCCGCCAACGGGATCCGTCTCCAAATCTCCTGGCCCGTCTTATAGGAAAAAATCACGTCGGGGTCACCAGAAAATGTAGCGGAACCTTCGTGCTACGGTTCTTGTTGGCGCAGTGGAGGAATTTTGAAGACGGACAACTGAAGGAATTTCCAAGAAAACAGTTTTATTTCGCTAATGGCCACTAGGGGTCCCCCTAGCACAAAGTAAGTGCTTCTCCAGGGGAACCCTCAGTGGCATGCTGAGCAAACATTTATACACACTACAGGGTTCGGGTTATGCCCGCCCACAAGCAAATTCATTGGCTTAGAGTTGTGACGCTGCCCAATCAATGCTGACCAGCAGGCCGGCTGCACCCTTTTGTGCCGTGCTCACAAATCATTTCAGAGCGCCTGCGTACGCATGCTCTGTTTGTTTATCCTTAGCTTTCATTTCTTCAGAAACACATGATTTCCCAGAAGTCACATGTTTCTGTGAGTTTATGCACCCGGGTCGCTAGCTGTCGCCATCTCTGCCCATATATGGTATTTCCTGGGGTTCCTTAACCTCCCGCCTCACTCTCATTTATCCAACATAAACGGGCCAGCAGAACGTTGGATAAGCGAATATGTTGGATAAGGAGGGATTAAGGAAAAGCCTATTAAACATCAAATTAGGTTATGATTTTACAAATTAAGAACCAAAACATCATGTTTAACAACAAATTTGACAGAAAAAGTAGTTCATTACACAGTAAAGCTATGTAGTAATTACTGTATTTACGAATTTAGCACCAAAATATCACTATGTATTGAAAACATTGACTACAAAAATGCATTGGATAATCCAGAATGTTGGATAAGCGAGTGTTGGATAAGTGAGACTCTACTGTAATAATAATAATAATAATAATAATAATAATAATAATAATAATAATAACACAGTCCTAGACACTTGGGAAGTGTTCGACTTGTGATTTTGTGATATGAAATCCAGCATATCTATCTTGTTTGCTGTGTCATAAAATAATAATAATAATAATAGTAATAATAATAATAACTATAACTTTATTTATACCCCGCCACCATCTCCCCACAGGCACTCGGGGCGGCTTACATGGGTCAAGGCCCGAACAGCATAATTGAGCAAAAACAACAACATAAATAAAATTCACAATATACAAAAGATAAAACAGTGATACAATAAAACAATAATTTTACAACGGTTAATAATATCAATCAACCAGCAGGTACAGTTCAGTTTGTTTATTTGAACCTTGTGTTGATAAAAAAAGGGAAGGGATGCAAACAAATAAACAAAGAGCATTACATTTAATAATCAACTTGGGGTGTATCAACGTTATTGAACAAATGCAGTGTGACACTATTTTCATTGCGAATGTGAATATGTACAATATTTTTGGCAGACTATAATATCAATCAACCAGCAGGTACAGTTCAGTTTGTTTATTTGAACCTTGTGTTGATAAAAAAAGGGAAGGGATGCAAACAAATAAACAAAGAGCATTACATTTAATAATCAACTTGGGGTGTATCAACGTTATTGAACAAATGCAGTGTGACACTATTTTCATTGCGAATGTGAATATGTACAATATTTTTGGCAGACTATAATATCAATCAACCAGCAGGTACAGTTCAGTTTGTTTATTTGAACCTTGTGTTGATAAAAAAAGGGAAGGGATGCAAACAAATAAACAAAGAGCATTACATTTAATAATCAACTTGGGGTGTATCAACGTTATTGAACAAATGCAGTGTGACACTATTTTCATTGCGAATGTGAATATGTACAATATTTTTGGCAGACTATATCAAATACAGTAGAGTCTCGCTTATCCAACGTAAACGGGCTGGCAGAACGTTGGATAAGCAAATATGTTGGATAATAAGGAAAGATTAAGGAAAAGCCTATTAAACATCAAATTAGGTTATGATTTTACAAATTAAGCACCAAAACATTATGTTATACAACAAATTTGACAGAAAAAGTAGTTCAATACACAGTAATGCTATGTAGTAATTACTGTATTTGTGAATTTAGCACCAAAATATCACGATGTATTGAAAACATTGACTACAAAAATGTGTTGGATAATCCAGAACGTTGGATAAGCAAGATTCTACTGTACTAGGAAAAGAGTGGGTGATAACAAAGGAAATAGCGGTATTAGGGAAAAGAGTGGAAACGGGAAATAAAAGGGAAATAAAAGAAGCAATAATTGAATGTGCACAAGCAGTAAGAGTATTAGGGGTGGAAAGATAAATCAAAATGGACAGTAAATAAGTGGTATCAATATATGGTGGAGCAAATGGAATTTGAAATTATGAATGTGAAATTAAATGTTTTAAAAACAAATGAAAATAGAACGAGAGAAATGGAAGAAAGATGGACAAGGGTAAAGAACTATATCATGAATCAATCCGAAGATCAAACCATAAGAAATAAGATACAAATGTTATGTAGTATATAGAATGGAAATGTATAAAGATAAAAATATAAAGAAATGAATATGTAAATGTAAACAATCCTCGTTGTTGGTGGTGGGAATTGTAAATGTTTTGTATGTGAACGGTTTATGTTTTAAAAAAATAAATATTAGTTTAAAAAAACTATTTTCATTGCGAGGAAGTTGTGGGAGTTGTAGTTAGTTTCCCAAGGTCTTTAGCCATCTATACTTCCCAGAATCCCCTTGCATTGAGCCATGGTGATTAAAGTGGTGTCAAACTGCATTAATTCGACAGTGCAGGTGCACCTTGGGTTTCTTTTGCCTTGACCTTCAATCCAAGGAGAGATATCATTGCTGCTTCTGTTTAACCCCCTTTCAAGACATACCGTATATACTCAAGTATAAGCCGACCCGAATATAAGCTGAGACACCTAATTTTACCACAATACAACTGGGAAAACATTGATTCCAGTATAAGCCGAGGGTGGTAAATTTCAGAAATAAAAATAGATACAGTAGAGTCTCACTTATCCAACACTCGCTTATCCAACGTTCTGGATTATCCAATGCATTTTTGTAGTCAACGTTTTCAATATATCATGATATTTTGGTGCTAAATTCATAAATACAGTAATTATTACATAGCGTTAGTGCGTATTGAACTACTTTTTCTGCCAGATTTGTTGTCTAACATGTTTTGGTGTTTCATTTGTAAAATCATAACCTAATTTGATGTTTAATAGGCTTTTCCTTAATGCCTCCTTATTATCCAACATATTCGCTTATCCAACATTCTGCCGGCCCGTTTATGTTGGATAAGTGAGACTCTACTGTACCAATAAAATTACATTAATTGAGGCATCAGTAGGTTAAATTTTTGTGAATATTTACATAAAGCTCAAATTTAAGACAAGACTGTCCAACTCTGATCAAATCCTTATTCTCATCTTCTTCAATGTAAATGTGATTATTTATCCTTTTAATAATAATAGAGTAAAATAATACATGTAATAATAAATACAGGAAAATAATAAATACAACAACAACAATAATAATAAGGTCAGAGTGAAATAATAAATGTATTATTAATAAAAATAAAAATAAATGTAATAGTAGCAACAATAATAGAGAAAAATAATAAATGTAATAATACCAATAATAATAGAGAAAAACAATAAATGTACCATATATTCTCGAGTATAAGCTGACCCAAATAGAAGCCAGCCAGGACCCTCACCCGAGTATAAGCCGAGGGGGGATTTTTCAGTCTTAAAAAAAGGGCTGAAAAACTAGGCTTATACTCGAGTATATACAGTAACTATAATTTCAGTGGAGATGGCCTTTGCTCACCTGTCACAGCATACCATCCCGTTGTCCGAACACCAGCATTCCTTGCAGTGCGCTGTGTTCCACTGGGACCCAATTGGATAAGTTTTGGCGTCGTAAACATCAGTGCAAACATTTGGTTTTCCTAGCAATTAAAGAAGGATGGGGATGAGGATGAGAAAAAGCTCCAGATTATTTCCTGGATGCATCCTGTTTGTTCTTGCCTATGACATTGACATGGGCAAAGATTTACGATGCCCGTCACAAGGCCCTTGGCATTGGGCTGCTTCCTTCCTTGGCTGAATCTACGCTGTTGGGCGGATGCAGTTCGGACCTCACTTTATCTGCCATGGCTTTGGAATCATGGGAGCTTAAAAGAGGTACCAAACTGCATTAACTCTACAGTGTAGATGCAGCCAAAGTCCAATCTATCACAGGAAGCCTCTCAGTTGTGTAATAGCCTTCTCCACTCAAAATACACAGAAATCTATGAATGCACGTAGATATAAAGTTATCCTATTACTAGTTAATATACAGAAAAAAACAATGATAATAGACTAAATATAATCATTCCAGACGCATGAAAATTGGACAAACGAAGACTGTTTACAACATCACATAAAACTTTAATAAATGTATTAATAATAATAATAAAATAGAGTAAAATAAATGTAATAGTAGCAACAATAATAGAGTACAATAATAAATGTAATAATAATAGAGTAAAATAATAAATGTAATAATACCAATAATAATAGAGAAAAATAATAAATGTACCATATATTCTTGAGTATAAGCTGACCCAAATATAAGCCAACCAGGATCCTCACCTGAGTATATTTATTTATTTATTTACAGCATTTATATTCCGCCCTTCTCACCCCGAAGGGGACTCAGGGCGGATCACATTACACATATAGGCAAAAATTCAATGCCTTTTAACATAGAACAAAGACAAGACAAACATAGGCTCTGAGCGGGCCTCGAACTCATGACCTCCTGGTCAGAGTGATTCATTGCAGCTGGTTGCAGCTGGCTTTCTCTCCAGCCTGCGCCACAGCCCGAGTATAAGCCGAGGGGGGCTTTTTTAGTCCTAAAAAAAGGGCCGAAAAACTAGGCTTATTCTCAAATACAGTAGAGTCTCACTTATCCAAACCTCACTTATCCAACATTCTGGATTATCCAACGCATTTTTGTAGTCAATGTTTTCAATACATCATGATATTTTGGTGTTAAATTCGTAAATAAAGTAATTACTACATAGCATTACTGCATATTGAACTACTTTTTCTGTCAAATTTGTTGTTAAACATGATATTTTGGTGCTTAATTTGTAAAATCATAACCTTATTTGATGTGTAATAGGCTTTTACTTAATCCCTCCTTATTATCCAACATATTCGCTTATCCAACGTTCTGCCGGCCCGTTTATGTTGGATAAGTGAGACTCTACTGTATATACAGTAATTAAATAATAATATATCAATTCTTGGTGTTGTTATTGTGTGCCTTCAAGTTGTTTCCAACTTATGGCAACCCTAAGATGACTTTATTACAAGATTTTCTTGGCGGTCTAGAAGAACAATTCCCATTTCCACGCAAACTTGAGAATAATCAAATCCACAAAGGTTCAATCCGTGAAAGTCCAGGCTTAACTCTATCTGGCGGAAAGTGGGATGCATTAAACTGGTTCCATGGAATCATTTTTTCCAAAGCATTTCCCAAGTATCTTTTGCTGGAAAATAAATGGAAACGTTACCTTCCTTCCCTTCTGTTTCGATGGGCGCAACGAAGCAGGCCGCGTGGCATAAGGCCAAGGAGAAGGAAGAGACCGCAAGGATCAGGAGCAATTTCTGGAAGAGAGAGAGCGAGACAAAGGATGGGTTAGGTTTGTTCCGATCCTAGAGATCGAGAAGCTTAGGCTGGATCTACACTGCCATTATCATCCAGTTTCAGAATGCAGATTATCATGATATGTAATCTTGTTCAATTCAGATAATCTGCATTCTGAAACTGAATGATATAGTCATGTGGATTCAGTTTATGCCACATTCGGACTGGAAAAGTCATTCATTAGCAGATTCCAAAGGTCTCATCTACACAGCAATTATAATGCAGATTGAACTGCATTATAGAGTCATATAATCCAGTACAAAGCAGTTAAACTACATTATACGAAGCCCTGTCTACACAGCAATTAAAATGCAGATTGAACTGCATTATATGGTCATATAATGCACTACGATGCAGTTAAACTACATTATACGAGGCCCCATCTACACTGCCGTATCATCCAGTTTTTCTTATAATTCAGGACTTTATTGGCTCCATTTACAGCAGGGCAGGAAATCAAATGGTATTCAATTTGTAACTATATTCTGATAATTGTGCATATATACTGTATATACTCGAGTATAAGCCTAGTTTTTCAGCCCATTTTTAGGACTAAAAAAACCCTCCTTGGCTTATACTCAGGTGAGGGTCCTGGTGGGCTTATATTTAGGTCAGCTTATAAGCAAGTATATATGGTATATTTATTAATTTTCTCTATTATTATTGGTATTGTTACATTTATTATTTTACTCTATTATTGTTATTACTTTTACATTTATTTTACTCTATTTTTATTATTAATAATACATTTATTATTTTACTGCATTTATTATTACATGTATTATTTTACTGCATTTATTATTATTATTACATTTATTATTTTGCTGCATTTATTATCATTATTACATTTGTTATTTCACTCTCTTATTATTAAAAGGATACATAAGCACATTTACATTGAAGAAGATGAGAATAATGATTTAATCAGAGTTGGACAGTCATATCTTAAATTACAGTTTGATGTAAAGATTCAAAAACATTTAAACTACTGAGGCCTCAATTAATGTAATTTTATTGGTATCTTGGCTTATACTGGAATCTATGTTTTCCCAGTTTTTTTGTGGTAAAATTAGACGCCTCGGCTTATATTAGGGTTGGCTTATACTCGAATATATATGGTATATGCTTTGGCATGAAATGATTGTTGTAGATAGATAGATAGATAGATAGATAGATAGATAGATAGATAGAGATATATATAGAAATATAGAGATATAGATATATAAAGAGATAGATAGATAGATAGATAGATAGATAGATAGAGATAGAGATAGAGATATATAGAAATATAGAGATATAGATATAGATAGATAGATAGATAGATAGATAGATAGATAGATAGAGGTAGAAATATATAGAAATATATATATATATATATATATATATAGAGAGAGAGAGAGAGAGAGAGAGAGAGAGAGCGAGAGAGAGAGAGAGATAGAGATATATAGAAATATAGAGTTAAAGATATAGATATAGATGGATAGAGATAGAGATATATAGAAATATAGAGATATAGATATATAAAGAGATAGATAGATAGATAGAGATAGAGATATATAGAAATATAGAGATATAGATATATAAAGAGATAGATAGATAGATCGATAGAGATAGAGATATAAAGAAATATAGAGATATAGATATATAAAGAGATAGATAGATAGATAGATAGATAGATAGATAGATAGATAGATAGATAGAGAGATATATAGAGATATATAGAGATATAGAGATATGGATATGGATATAGATATAGATAGATAGATAGATAGATAGATAGATAGATAGATAGATAGATTGATTGATTTTACTTACCATCTTAACGTTTTGCTGCTGGGAAAGCCTTCACGATAAAATGAGTCTCCGACCGAAAAGGAATCCTGTTTCTGTGCAGAATTCTCGCTGATATTTATCTCGGCAAAAAGAGGAAGGAATTCAAAGATTCAAATGCTCCCTCCTGGAGTTGGTAAAAAAACTTCTCATTGTATGCAAATCCGAGATATATATCTCTGCTTCTTTTTCCTTGAGTGGCTGTTTGCACTGTAAAAAGAAGAAGAAGAAGAAGAAGAAGATTATGACCTTAGGGAAAACAGGAAGCTTTATTTCTTGAGAAGAGACTTGTTGATAAGAAGGGCGTTGCAAAATGTACACAGTAAAGAATGGTTTCTGTATTTCGAACAAACTAGAAGAAGCGAGATCTGGGTATTCAGGGTTTGGTTCCTGGAAGTCATCCACATTAAAGAACCAATGTAGTTTGGCACCACTTTCGGTGCCTCTACATCAGAGCTTTCCAAATGTTTCTTATGCATGCATCCTTTCGCGACACAGTAATTCAGTTTTACAGGCTAAACTGTGGTGAAACCTTATAAAGTTTCATACTATATATCACTGTTCTGATGGATTCTCCTCTTTATATAACTTACTAGCTGTGCCCGGCCATGAGTTGCTGTGGCTAGGACTTTATTTTTCTTTTCTTTTTGTTGTATGAACGTAGCGGCATGGATGAGAGGTTGTGCTGTCAATTTTCGAGCTTGTGGGGTGTTTAGTTTAGTTGTTTTGTTCGGTGCCGTGATTCCATTACCCTTCTATATATATAAAATGATAAAGTTGTTTGCGCAGTGACTATAACAACAAAACTAAACATCCCAGAAATACGAAATTTGGCAACACAATGCAAAAGGCTTGCCTCCAGGTTATAACAACACAACCACACCACAAAACCACAATCCAGACCCACAAAACTCACAACAACGCATCATGCAATAACAACACAACTAAACGCCCCAGAAATACAAAACTTGGCAACACAATGCAAAAGCCTTGCCTCCCAGTTGTAACAACACAACCACACCACAAAACCACACAGGGCCCACAAAACTCACAACAACGCATCGTGACTATAACAGCACAACTAAACGCCCCAGAAATACGAAACTTGGCAACACAACGCAAAAGCCTTCCCTCCAGGTTGTAACAACACAACCACACCACAAAACCACAATCCGGATCCATAAAACTCACAACAACGCATCGTGACTATAACAACACAACTAAACGCCCCAGAAATACGAAACTTGGCACACAACTAAACGCACCAGAAATATAAAACTTAACAACACAACGCAAAAGCCTTGCCTCCCGGTTGTAACAACACAACCACACCACAAAACCACAATCCGGACCCACAAAACTCACAACAATGCATCGTGACTATAACAACACAACTAAACGTCCTAGAAATACGAAACTTGGCACACAACTAAACGCCCCAGAAATACAAAACTTGACAACACAACACAAAAGCCTTTTCTCCCGGTTGTAGCAACACAACCACACCACAAAACCACAATTCGGACCCACAAAACTCACAACAACGCATCGTGACTATAACACAACTAAACGCCCCAGAAATACAAAATTTGAACACAAAACGCAAAAGCCTTGCCTCCCAGTTGTAAGAACACAACCACAACACAAAACCACAATCCAGACCCACAAAACTCACAACAACACATCATGACTATAACAACACAACTAAACGCCCCAGAAATACAAAACTTGGCAACACAACACAAAAGCATTCCCTCCCGATTGTAACAACACAACCACACCACAAAACCACAATCCGGACCCACAAAACTCACAACAATACATCGTGACTATAACAACACAACTAAACGCCCCAGAAATACAAAACCTGGCACACAACTAAACGCCCCACAAATACAAAATTTGGCAACACAACACAAAAGCCTTGCCTCTCAGTTGTAACAACACAACCACACCACAAAACCACAATCCGGACCCACAAAACTCACAACAACGCATTGTGACTATAACAAATACAAAATTTGACAACACAACTCATCCACCTCCCCAATCCCTACATTCACACTTGGCCTCCAAAAAAACAATTACAATAATAACAATGACAACAACAACAACAATAAGAATCAACACCATCACAGGCAAGAAACAGCCAGGCACTGAGGCTGAGAAGCCAATCAGTGCTACAGTGGGCCTCCAAAAAACAATACAGTAGCATTTAACTTATCCAACCTTCATGACCACTACAACAACAACAATAATAAACACCTACACAGGCAAAACAAAAAAAAGAATATTGTACCACAATAAAAATATAAACCGCACTCAGCAGAATCAGACATTACAATTAACAACAAACCAAAGACAACAGGGATCTCAAGCAATTATCAATCAACACAAATACTGAAGAAGGTAACAGACTTCAAATACTACTACAGTAGAGTCTCCCTTATCCAAGCCTCGCTTATCCAAGCTTCTGCATTATCCAAGCCATTTTTGTAGTCAATGTTTTCAATATATCGTGATATTTTGATGCTAAATTTGTAAATACAGTAATTACAACATAACATTCCTGCATATTGAACTACTTTTTCTGTCAAATTTGTTGTCTAACATGATGTTTTGGTGCTTAATTTGTAAAACCATAACCTAATTTGATGTTTAATAGGCTTTTCCTTAATCCCTCCTTATTATCCAAGATATTCGCTTATCCAACCTTCTGCTGGCCTGTTTAGCTTGGATAAGTGAGACTCTACTGTACTAATGTCAGTATAAAGAAAGGTGGAGGTCACAGCATAAATACAACCTAATGTAGACTGACCAACACCACCAGACTAAGCCACTGCAACGCGTGGCCGGGCACAGCTAGTTTATATATATAGATACTTGCATGTTTTTTTAATCAAGCTCTGCAATGCATCCTAAATACAGTAGAGTCTCTCTTATCCAACGTAAACGGGCCGGCAGAACGTTGGATAAGCGAAAATGTGGGATAATAAGAGGGATTAAAGAAAAGCCTATTAAACATCAAATTACATTATGATTTTACTAATTAAGAACCAAAACATCATGTTTTACAACAAATTGATAGAAAAAGCAGTTCAATACACGGTAACATTATGTCGTAATGACTGTATTTACAACTTCAGCACCAAAACATTGCAATGAATTGAAAACATTGACTACATAAACAATGACTACTAAAAGGCAAGCTGTGTTGGATAATACAGAACGTTAGATGAGTGAAGGTTGGATAAGTGAGACTCTACTGTCCTTGCATTTTTTTATCAAGCTCTGCAATGAATCCTAAATATTAGGACGAACGTCCTGACATGGTTCCGGTGCTTTCGAGTTATTTAGATACAGAAAAGTAATAATTATTACTCTTACCATTTTGGGTTTCTCCCGACACAACTGGCTAAGTCTTCAAAGTAAATTATCCCAGAGGAGTCTCCTGTCCCTTGCGTTTATACAGAATTGAGGAGGATTAAGACAAGGAAGCTAGATGGGGGCATTGGAACGTGTACGTGGAAGCAATTAGGAATGTGCACGAAGAAATAGATGGAGATGTGATTGGCGGAACGAGCATTAATGAGGTGCAAGGTTATCACTTAAAAAGTAACACTGTGATAGGAACATAAAGGAATAGGAAATGGAATGTAAAGAGTTTTAAAAAAATCTATATACTGTATACACTCGAGTATAAGCCTAGTTTCTCATCTCCTTCTACAATGTCATATAATCCAGACTATCCAAGCAGACAATCCACACAATTTGTCTTTAAACTGGCTTATATGAGTTTACACTGCCATATACTGTATATACTCGAGTATAAGCCTAGTTTTTCAGCCCTTTTTTTAAGGCTGAAAAAGCCCCCCTCGGCTTATACTCGGGTGAGGTCCTGGTTGGCTTATGTTTGGGTCAGCTTATACTCGGGAATATATGGTACATTTATTATTTTTCTCTATTATTATTATTGGTATTACAGTAGAGTCTCACTTATCCAACACTCGCTTATCCAATGCATTTTTGTAGTCAATGTTTTCAATATATCGTGATATTTTGGTGCTAAATTCGTAAATACAGCAATTACTACATAGCCTTACTGCGTATTGAACTACTTTTTCTGACAAATTTATTGTATAACAGTATGTTTTGGTGCTTAATTTGTAAAATCATAACCTAATTTTATGTTTAATAGGCTTTTCCTTAATCCCTCCTTATTATCCAACATATTTGCTTATCCAACATTCTGCCGGCCCGTCTATGTTGGATAAGTGAGACTCTACTGTATTAAATTTATTATTTTTCTCTATTATTGTTGTTAATATTACATTTATTTTACTCTATTTTATTATTAATAATACTTTTATTATTTCACTCTGATCTTTTTATGATTACATTTATTATTTTACCCTATTTATTATTACATTTATAATTTCCTGTATTTATTATTATTATTATTATTATTATTATTATTATTATTATTATTATTATTATTATTACATGTATTATTTTACTCTGTTATTATTGAAAGGATACATAAGCACATTTACATTGAAGAAGATGAGAATAATGATTTGATCAGAGCTGGACAGTCTTATCTTAAATTTGAGCTTTATGTAAATATTCAAAAACATTTAACCCACTGATGCCTCAATTAATGTAATTTTATTGGTATCTATTTTTATTTCTGAAATTTACCACTCTTGGCTTATACCATCCTTCAACCCAGAAACTATCGAATTTCCTTGCGAGGCGGAAAAATATTTTGTATGACGCACTAATGACGGGTCTGGAGTTTCCATGAGGTTACGGAAAGGCTCTTCAATATCTTATGGTGACCCCAAAATGAACCTTTTTCTTGGTTTCTTTGAAAGAAGAAAGTATTATTATTATTATTATTATTATTATTATTATTATTATTATTATTATTATTTTATTATGACACAGCAAACAAGATAGATATGCTGGATTTCATATCACAACATCACAAGTCGAACACTTCCCAAGTGTCTAGGACTGTGTGATGTATTTTCGGATGATGCGCGCAGATCCCAGTCGGGTGGCCTTTTGCAGCTGGCAGATCGTAATTTTGTCAATGTCTATTGTTTCCAAATGCCGGCTGAGATCTTTTGGCACGGCACCCAATGTGCCCATCACCACCAGGACCACCTGCACTGGTTTCTACCAGAGTCTTTGCAGTTCAATCTTGAGGTCCTGATAGCGGCTGAGTTTTTCCTGTTGTTTTTCGTCAATGCGACTATCACCTGGGATGGCGACATCAATGATCCAAACCTTTTTCTTTTCCACAACTGTGCTGTCTGGTGTGTTGTGTTCCAGAACTTTGTCAGTCTGGATTCGGAAGTCCCACAGTATCTTTGCGTGTTCATTTTCCAATACTTTTGCAGGTTTGTGATCCCACCAGTTCTTTGCTGCTGGGAGGTGGTACTTGAGGCATAAGTTCCAATGAATCATTTGGGCCACATAGTTTTGTCTCTGTTTGTAGTCTGTCTGTGCAATTTTCTTACAGCAGCTGAGGATATGATCAATGGTTTCATCGGTTTCCTTGCACAGTCTGCATTTTGAGTCATCAGCTGATTTTTCGATCTTGGCCTTGATTGCATTTGTTCTGATGGCTTATTATTATTATTATTATTATTATTATTATTATTATTATTATTACTATTATTATTATTAAGACTGCTGTTGACTTCCTTTGAGGCTGAGAGAGTGTGACTCGCCCAAGGTGGCCTAATAGGCCTACACTGTCAAATGATGCAGTTTGACACATTCCAAAATTCCATGGCAATTGGATCTCCTCACACTAGAGCTTGGATCCACTTTAAATCTGCTTTAGGAAGGAGGCTTTAAACAGCTCAGTCAGAGAGGTCCTGGGCCTCACCAAACTACAAACCCCAGAATTCTGAAGGAGGCAGAAACCGAATTTAAAGCAGATTCATGCTCTAGTGATGTGGCAGAAAGTGAGTGTCAAACTGCATTTATTCTACAGTGTAGATGCATTCTCTGTTGCATTTCCTGCCTGCATGACTTAGAAGGGTGCAAACTACAACTCCCAGTAGCCCATAGCATTGAGATATGGCTGTCAAAGTGGTGTCAAACTGGATTAATTCTATCATGTAAATGCAGCCCTAGTCTGGCAGTGTTATAAAAGGTAGATTGCATCCATAAATCTCCTTTTCTGCTAGGTATTATGTTCCTACATCTTAAAAGGATTCATTGCTAAATTGTTGTTGTTTTATTATTGTTTCGTAGGAGATCTCTTTCTGTCCTTTCCCCTCTGGAAACTGACTTAAGATTTTCAGTCATTGCGTTCAACATCCAGAGCCAGGTATAATTCTTGCTTTAATTGATGATCTCAGGTAGGACATTGCAATGGGAATAAATGCAAGAATTTTGTTCAGGGAAGATGACATGAGCCTATTGTCCCATTCTTCTAAAATTCTTGGTTTGTACCTCCATAAATCTCTACATCTGTAACAAAAGTGAAGTTATGGGCTCAGTTGAATGCAAGTATGGATAATTTATGTTCTGGAGATGTTTAGCATCAAAATATGCTTGGTACAACCTTGGGATGTACGGATGAAGCTCCACCAAACATCTGGAGGCCCATTTGTGTCCCATTCCAATTCGAAACCATATCCAACCCTCCACATTTGTTAAGGTTGGGGATACCAGAACACCATTAAATTAAAACAACTCTTATTTTTCAACTTGAGAGAACCTCTCTAAGAATTCGTAGGTCTTCCAACCTGGCTCTGATCAATTTCTGCTGGAAGGTGGCCACAAAATTGTATTGGAGGCCTTAGAGATTCGTAAAAAGTCTTTAGGGCTTTTTTCAGTCCAGAATTCATTGAAAAGTTCCTCTCTGTGAAATGCTATGAGCTTTGCAGCAAAAGCCAATAAAGACAAGAGTCTATTTTAGATGCAGAGGCTCATTTATTCATTTGCCGCCTGTTTATGTAACGACTTCAAAAACATGGTTTTGATGGATCATTCTTCTTATAGAACTTATACTTGCACGTTGTTTCATCAACCACTGCTTTGCATCCTGGCATATCGGCAATACCGCCGTATCTAAAAATAAGAAGCAGAAGAAAAAGGTGTCCAAAATGACATGGTTTTTTTAAACTTGCAAAGAGAAGAAGAGTCAGATGTTTTTCTGTCATATCTGGGCTAGAAGGGCAGTGGCAGTTGGGATGAGATGACACATCTCCATTACGTTCAGGCCCAGAAGTACACAAAAAATGCCCTTTGAGGCCAGGGCAGTGGCAGTTGGGATGGAGAAAGTGGGCTCCCATCTAGGGCATATCTCAACTGCCACCGCCCTGGCCTTGGAGGGAGAGAAGAGGAGGCAAGCAGAGCTGATCCTCCCTCCTCCCCAACTGCCACTGCCTTGGCTTCAAAAGAAGAAGAGGCAGGCGAAGTGTCATCATGCTTAGGTCCAAAAGCATCCCAACTGTCACTGCCTTGGCCTTGGAGAGAGCAGAAAGAAAGCTCTATTATGTCTAAGTTGTACAACCCAACTGCCACTGCCCTGTCATTGAAGGGAGAGGATCAGAGCTTCATAGAAGATGTAGGCACAGCTCCATTGCGCCTAGGTCCTGGACCAGAAAAAAACTCCTTCCCACCATCCCAACTGCCACTGCCTTGGCCTTGGAGGGAGAGAAGAAGAAAGAGAACCCTATTATGTCTAAGCTGTCCAACCCAACTGCCACTGCCCTGTCGTTGAAGGGAGAGGATCATGGTTTCATAGAAAATGTAGGCACAGCTCCATTGCGCCTAGGTCCCAGAAGCAGGTGGAAGCCCCTCCTGCCATCCCAACTGCCACTGCCCTGGCCTTGGAGGGAGAGAAGAAGAAATAGAACTCTATTCTGTCTAAGCCATCCATCCCTACAGCCACTGGCCTGACATTGAAGGGAGAGAAGAAGAAATAGAACTCTATTATGTCTAAGCTATCCATCCCTACTGCCACTGCCCTGACATTGAAGGGAGAAGATCATAGCTTCATAGAAGATGTAGGCACAGCTCCATTGTGCCTAGGTCCTGGACCAGAAAAAAACTCCTTCCCGCCATCCCAACTGCAACTGCCTTGGCCTTGGATTTGGGAGAAGAAAGAGCAAGCATAACCTCATCATGCCCAGAAGCAGGTGGAAGACCCTCGTGCCATCCCAACTGCCACTGCCCTGGCTTTGGAGGGAGAGAAGAAGAAATAGAACTCTATTATGTCTAAGCCATCCATCCCTACTTCCACTGCCTTGTCACTGAAAGGAGAGGATCATAGCTTCATAGAAGATGTAGGTCAGATGCTGGCAGTTGGAAACTGCTGATAGATGAGCCGAAACATGTGTTTGCTGTGAAAGGACTGCTGTATTTTTGCTTGCTTCTTGCAGTGGTTCAGGGAGGCCGTGATTTGGAAACTATAAATCACTTCACATACCAGCATCCTGTGACATTATTTAGAGTGCAAGCCACATAACAGGGATGAGAACAGAGGTATAAACTGCCTAGATGAGTGAATCCCTTTGCGTACCTGGTGCAGCATTCCATCTCGTCTGTGCCGCAGTGGCATTCCATACATTGAGCTGTGTTCCACGAATCGCCTATGGGGTGCTTGCTCATATCATATACATCCACACACACAGGCTCCACCAGTTTACCTAGGGAGGAAAACACCCTCTGGCTTTACTTGCAGTAGTGCCATAAAGTATGTTAAAAATCATGGTCACCTTTTCCAGAAAGGACTCCACCTGTGAGCAAATATCATGTGTTGTTTTGAATGAAATTGCTTGAAAGGTGTTTGGCTGGGGCCTACAGAGGCTAAGATGCCATCCTAAGAAATTTTTCTCATTTTTTCCAAAACCTTATTTAACCAACAGCTAAATTCTGGAGTTTCCTTCTTTTTCCAATATTTAGCATAGGTTATTCTTGCTGCTGTAATAAGGTAATTGAAAAGGGTTTCCTTATTTTTATCATTTTTGATATTAAGCATCCCCAGGAGGTAGTATTTCGGGTCCAACTCAATTTTAATTTGCAACATCTTTTGTATTGTTTGGTGAATTTTTTTCCAGTAATTCTTCGTCTTATTACACGTCCACACGTTTTGGAAATAATGAATATGGATAAATTGACGTTTCTATTAAGAAATAACTATGGTATTCCAAAGAAACAAACGAATTGGGACCTGATAAAAAATTACATGGTAGAAATGCAAATGAAGGTGTTAATTTAATCCTAACAGACGGTTTGTAGGTACAAACCAAAGGTAAAGAGGATACTGACACCAAAGTATCCAGAATAGAAATAAAGAAATAAGGAGAAAAAGTAGAAAAGAAAATCTTTATAAAGTAACTGTGTAAAAGATGGAAGTCAATCCTATTTCTTTTTTTTCTTCTTTTTTTCTTTTTTTTAAATTTTTTCTCTTTCCCTTTTCGCCCTTCTTATATTCTAGGTTTTTCTTATCCTCTATGTTCACCTTTTTCATTTCTTTCTCTAGAAATCCAATTGTTCTCACACTTTCTTTGTAAATTTTATTTGGAAATTCAATAAAAATTTAATTTTTTTAAAAAAAGAAATTTTTCTCATTTTAATTTTTCCTTTATTATTATTATTAACTTTTCTTCTATCTTTCTTCTTTCCTACTTTTCTTCTTTCTTGGGGGGAGAAATGTTCCCCCACTTTTTATGTAAAAGAAATTTACTCTACCTTTAATAAAAATTATTTTTTTTAAAAATGAGGCCCGGAAAACTACAAATGGAGGCGAAGAATTCGTGAACTGTAGTTAAAAGTTGCTGATGAGAAGTGTTTACATGGCTGGCCAGAGACAACGATTAACTCTTGGTGGAAAACAACATGTTTACATTACCGGAGACGATGAGTCTTTTAAGTGAAGGAAGCAAATGCAATGCTCTTAAAGAAGGATAATGAATGATGGGTTAAGGGAAAAAAGTCAACATCTGTCCGGAACTGCTTGCAAAACAACTTGTCAGTCATTTACAAAGACAACTTGAACAGCAGGAAAATATTGTTATACAAGAGACCTTTTTACTGTCCAAAAATGTGGCAGACAGGAGGAGTCTGGTCACCTGCCGCTTTTCTCTAAGGGACGGAGAGAGATGGTGTATTCAAAGAAAGCAGATTTGGCTTGCAAAACTGCAACTCCCAAAATCCCATAGTACTGTATATAATAGTATAAGCCTAGTTTTTCAGCCCCTTTTTAGGACTGAAAAAGCCCCTCTCGGCTTATACTTGAGTGAGGGTCCTGGCTGGCTTATACTCGAGTATATATGATACATTTATTATTTTTCTCTATTTTTATTGGTATTATTACATTTATTATTTTACTCTATTATTATTGTTACTATTACATTTATTTTACTCTATTTTTATTATTAATAATACCTTTATAATTTCACTCTGATATTATTATTGTGATTACGTTTATTATTTTACTCTATTATTATTAAAAGGATACATAAGGACATTTACATTGAAGAAGATGAGTATAATGATTTAATCAGAGTTGGACAGTCTTATCTTAGAGTTTTATGTAAATATTCGAAAACATTTAACCTACCGATGCCTCGATTAATGTAATTTTATTGGTTCCTATGTTTATTTCTGAAATTTACCACTCTCGGCTTATACTGGAGTCAATGTTTTCCCGGTTTTCTTGTGATAAAATTATGTGCCTCGGCTTATATTCGGGTCGGCCTATTCTCGAGTATATATGGTATGTTATTCTACAATGCAAATGCATCAGGTATGGGCAAACCTGGGCCTTCCAGGTGTTTTGGACTCCAACTCCCACCATTCCTAACAGCCTACCGGCTGTTAGGAATGGTGGGAGTTGGAGTCCAAAACACCTGGAAGGCCCAGGTTTGCCCATGCCTTCCCTAGAAGGAAATGGCATGCTTGGCCGCCTTACCGTCTTCGATCACCAATTCATGCAATGACCGAAAGCAGGCTCCATGGCACACTGCCAGCACCACACAGAGGACACCCAGCCGGAACAGAGCGTTCTGAAACAGAGGCAGCAGGGATAAAACTTAGAAAGCATATTACAGAGTTTTCTTGGCAACATTTGCTTGCATTGCGTTAGGCCGAGAGAGTGGAACTCCCTCCTGAGAGAAGTTAGACTAGCCTCCACCTTGGCCACATTCTGGAAAGAGCTAAAAACCTGGCTATTTCAATGTGCGTTTGACTGACTCGGTTTAAATTCAGTGTCCTTTTACTTCCATCTATACCCAGCCACTGCACTTTATTCCGTTCCATTGTTTAGATCAGGGGTCCCCAAACTTTTTAAGCAGAGGGCCGGTCCACAATCCTTCAGACTGTGGAGGGGCCGAATTATCATTTGAAAAAAATAAAATAAACGAATTCCTATGCATACTGCACATGTCTTATTTGTAGTGCAACAACAACAACAACAACAACAATGAAAGAACAATACAATATTTAAAAATGAAAACAATTTTAACCAACATAAACCTATCAGGATTTCAATGGAAAGTGTGGGCCTGCTTCTGGCCAATGAGATAGTCAAGTTAATTAGGATTGTTGTTGTTGTGGGCCTTCAAGTCATGTCAGACTTTGGCCGAGCCTAAGTCTAAAATTAATTATTTATTTACTGCATTTATTTACTACATTTAAATCCCACCCTTCTCACCCTGAAGGGGACTCAGAGCAGCTGTATGTACATACAATATATTATATTATTAGCATAGTAAAATATTAGTATTATATATTACTATATTGGACTATACCACTATACTATTATATAATGTGCAATATATAACATATAATTAATATTATTATATGGTATTACTATAAGTATTATATTGTATAACATAAGATTATTATCAGTATTATATGTATATGCAATATATTATATTATTAAAACTGATATAAAAATATTATATTAGAAAACTGAGGGCGGGGGCCAGGTAAATGACCTTGGAGGGCCGCATCCGGCCCCCAGGCCTTAGTTTGGGGACCCCTGGTTTAGATCAATGATGGGCAACCTTTTGCGCTTGGTGTGTCAAAATTCACCAAAAAAAACTAGCATGACTTGGGTGGTGTGTCACTTTGAGAAAAAAACCATAATTTCGCCACATGTATAGTTTAAATAACAAAAATATATAATTGTAATATATAACTGTATTCAGTAAATCAAAAACTATTTACTACCATTATTTCCATGTACAACAATCTATGGTACCTCTTGCAGTTTTCATGCTGATTTCTCTCTGTTGTAGTTTCAGTGTAGTCATGAGCAATGAATAATATAATAATAATAATATAATAGTAATAATATGATAATATACTACAATAATAATAGAATAATAATAGTATATATATATATATATATATATATATATATATATATATATATATATAAGCTGTGCCCGGCCATGTGTTGCTGTGGCGAAGTATGGTGGTATGGGAAATAAAGTACAGTAGAGTCTCACTTATCCAACATAAACAGGCTGGCAGAAGCTTGGATAAGCGAATATCTTGGATAATAAGAAGAGATTAAGGAAAAGCCTATTAAACACCAAATTAGGTTATGATTTTACAAATTAAGCACCAAAACATCATGTTATACAACAAATTTGGCAGAAAAAGTAGTTCAATACACAGTAATGCTATGTAGTAATTACTGTATTTACGAATTTAGCACCAAAATATCACGATGTATTGAAAACATTGACTACAAAGATACGTTGGATAATCCAGAACGTTGGATAAGCGAATGTTGGATAAGTGCGACTCTACTGTATTGAGGAATTGGTGGTAGTTAAGGTAAAGGGTAAAGGTTTTACCTTACATTAAGTCCATTATAAATGGGTTATATAGCTGTGTGGAAGAGCCTTGAGTCTACACTGCCATATAATCCAGTTAAAATCAGATAATCTGTATCTTATAGGCAGTGTGGAAGAGGCCTAAGTGAGGCCTAACTCTGCCTGTCCCCTGGGCTGAGTGGGTTGCTAGGAGACCAAGTGGGCGGAGCTTAGCCTTCTAACTGGCAGCAATTGGATAAAAACAATTACTCCTCTCCCTCTAATTAGGACTTTATTTTTCTTTTCTTTTTGTTGTATGAACGTAGAGGCATGGATGAGGGGTTGTGCTGCCAAGTTCAGTGTTTCTGGGATGTGTAGTTTTGTTGTTTTGTCCTAGGCCGAAATTTCATTACCCTTTTATATATATAGATATAAATGTAATGTGCATAATTCCCATGGAGTAAACAACAAAACCACTGGACCAAATCACACCAAATTTGGCCACAAAAGACATTAGTCATCCAATCAATCTGCATGCAGCAGCGTGTCAGCAAAAATGGCTAGCCGTGTCAGTGCTGACACGTGTGTCATAGGTTGGCCATCACTAGTTTAGATATTGCACATATACATTCTGTTGCCTTGACTGCAATTTACACTCACTGAGCCTGGCTATTGGTCAGTTGTATGTTTTTATAGTATTTTATATGATTTATGATTTTATATGTTTTAAAAGTATCTATGGAGCCCCTGATAGTGCAGTAGGTTAAACCACTGAGCTGCTGAACTTTCTGATTGAAAGGTCGGCGGTTTGAATCCAGGGAGCGGGGTGAGCTGCCGTTGTTAGCCCCAGCTTCGGCCAACCTAGCTGCTTTAACTACAGTAGAGCCTCACTTATCCAACATCCGCTTATCCAACGTTCTGGATTATCCAACGCAGTTAGCCTCCCACCCCAATCCATAGCTGTTTCTCTAGGCAGCAAGGATTGAACTTTTTATGGATTTAATTTCCGACAGTGTTGCTACTGTAAGTTCATTTCATGCCATTCTATCTTTATTTGTAGTCAAATTGTTAGTAGCCAATGTTTTTGTAGTCAATGTTTTCAATACAGTAGAGTCTCACTTATCCAAACTAAACGGGCCGGCAGAAGCTTGGATAAGCGAATATCTTGGATAATAAGGAGGGATTAAGGAAAAGCCTATTAAACATCAAATTAGGTTAAGATTTTACAAATTAAGCACCAAAACATCATGTTATACAACAAATATGACAGAAAAAGTAGTTCAGTACGCAGTAATGTTATGTTGTAATTACTGTATTTATGAATTTAGCACCAAAATATCACGATATATTGAAAACATTGACTACAAAAATGGCTTGGATAATCCAGAGGCTTGGATTAGTGAGACTCTACTGTATATTGCGATGTTTTGCTGCTAAATTCATAAATACAGTAATTACTACATAACGTTACCAAGTATTGAACTGCTTTTTCTGTCGATTTCTTGGTGCTTAATTTGTAAAATCATAACATAATTTGACGTTTGATAGGCTTTTCCTTAATCCCTCCTTATTATCCAACATTTTCGCTTATCCGACGTTCTGCCAGCCCGTATATATTGGATAAGTGAGATTCTACTGTATACTACAAATTGCAAACACATTGCCTGCATCACAAGCACCATCTGGTGTTTTTAGGTATCTACATCATTATATTCGATATAACGGTGCTCCATGCAGTCATGCCGGCCACACGACCTTGGAGGTGTCTATGGACAACGCTGGCTCTTTGGCTTAGAAGTGGAGATGAGCACCAACTCCCAGAGTCGGACACGACTGGACTTAACTTCAGGGGAAACCTTTACCTTTACTATCATTATATTCAGTAACACCTTATCGCTTTAAATGGACTCTTACAGTATCCCTGATTACTTTAAATCATTTCACCTGTTGATAATTTCCCTATTATAGTAAAAGTAATCTCAGTGGATACTTGCAATAAGAAACAAACATAGCTGCAGCAGAATATATGAAATTACAAACATTGTGAGTATATGGATATGGATATACATGTCTTTAATGGAAACCTTCACACTTGCAAATTGTTACAGCCACTGTTTGTTCCTTTTGTTTTGAGAAAGGATACATGCATACTGTAGAAAGGGATACAAAGAGATTGTAAAATTGTGAGTACTGTATATACTCAAGTATAAGCCTAGTTTTTCAGCCCTTTTTTTAAGACTGAAAAAGTCCCCCTCGGCTTATACTCGGGTGAGGGTCCTGGTTGGCTTCTATTTGGTTCAGCTTATACTCGAGAATATATGGTACATTTATTATTTTTCTCTATTATTATTGGTATTATTGTATTTATTATTTTTCTCTATGATTGTTGCTACTATGACATTTATTTTACTCTATTTTTATTATTATTAATACATTTATTATTTCACTCTGATCTTATTATAATTGCATTTATTATTTTACTCTATTTATTATTATTATTATTATTATTATTATTTTCCTGTATTATTTATTATTATTATTATTACATGTATTATTTTACTCTATTATTATTAAAAGGATACATAAGCATAAGAAGAAGATGAGAATAATGATTTGATCAGAGCTGGACAGTCTTATCTTAAATTAGAGCTTTATGTAAATATTCAAAAACATTTAACCTACTGATGCCTCAGTTAATGTAATTTTATTGGTTATCTATTTTTATTTCTGAAATTTACCACCCTCTGCTTATACTGGAGTCAATGTTTTCCCAGTTTTTTTGTGGTAAAATTAGATGCCTCGGCTTATATTTGGGTCGGCTTATACTCGAGTATATACAGTATTTGTGTTAGATTTATAACTGTATGTATGTGGAGATGTATGGAGGTTAAGGTAAAGTTTTAGTCTGGTTGTGTCCGACTAAGGGTTGTTGCTCATCTCCATTTCTAAGCTGAAGAGCCGGCGTTGTCCGTAGACACCTCCAAGGTCATGTGGCCACTGGCATGACTGCATGGAGCGCTGCTACCTTCCCGCCGGAGTGGTACCTATTGATCTACTCACATTTGCCCAAATTTAAATACTGGTGGGGTTGGGGGAAGGGGTTGATATTGTCATTTGGGAGTTGTAGTTTCTGGATTTATAGTTCACTTGCAATCAAAGGGCATTCCGAACTCCACCAGTGCTGGAACTGAACCAAACTTCCCACACAAAGTTCCCATGACCAACAGGAAATACTGGAAGGTTTTGGTGGGCACTGACTTGAGTTTGGAAGTTGTAGTTCACCTACATCCACAGAGTGCCGTGGACTCCAAACAATGATGGATTTGGATCAAACTTGGCACAAATACTCAATCTGTCCTAATTTTAACACTGGTGGAGTTTTGGGAGAATAGACCTTGACATTTGGGAGTTGTAGTTGCTGGGATTCATAGTTCACCTACAATCAAAGAGCCCCTTGAACCCCAACTATAGAATTGGACCAAACTTCCCATACAAATTTCCCATGAGCAACAGGAAATACTAGAAGGTTTTGTTGGGCATTGACCTTGAGGTTTTTTTTTCCTGTTGTTAATTATTTATTATTGTTATTATTATTTGAGAAAAAGTTACAATTATATAAACATATTCTATACATTTCCCCCTCTTTTATTTACATTCACCCCTGTGCTCCCCTTCCCCAGAGCCATCTCTTCTTCTGTAGTCCCACCAAAAGTTCAAATCTTCATTTGGAGGTAAATTCCCATCTTCTTTTTCCAATAATTTTTCTAGAAATTTTCTCCAAATACTTTCCAAATCATTTTTTCCCCATAATCCCTTCTTTACTTGTAAATTTGATGTTAACTTGTCACTCAGTGCCATTCGCTAAACTTCTTTATACCATTCATTAATTTGTATTTTCATTTCTCCTTTCCAATATTTTGCAATTAGTAATCTAGCAGCTGTTAATAGCATGTCTATTAAAAATTTTTAACTTGAGTTTGGGAGTTGTAGTTCACCTACATCCAGAGAGCGCTGTGGGCTCAAACAATGATGGATCTGGATCAAAATTGGCACAAATACTCAATGTGTCCTAATTTTAACACTGGTGGAGCTTTGGGAGAATAGACCTTGACATTTGGGAGTTGTAGTTGCTGGGATTCATAGTTCACCTACAATCAAAGAGGTCCTGGAACCCCACCAACCATAGAATTGGATCAAATTTCCCATGACCCCTCTGAACCCCACTGGGGTCCTGACCCCCAGGTTGAGAAATGCTGCATAACTTAGAATAACAATAATTCACACATACCTTGCTACTGTAAAAGCTACTGTAAAAACATCACTATACTTACCATTTTGGCTTCTCGGATTTGGGAAAGCAGACTTTTCCCCCAAACAGTCCTTTTGAACCAGGAGAGAGATTTCTTGGCTGCTTTGGTGGAGAAGATATTCCCTCAATTTATAGAGCCGAGAAGAGGAAAAAGAGAGGAGGACACCTCCCCGTGACAGTTGTGTTCAGGCCCAATGAACGTGACACGGCGCCACAAAGGCGATTGGGAAAGATGTGTTTGCTCTGGACTTCGCCAGTATTTGATTTGTACATCGATCCCTGCGATAAGCGAGAGGCTCTTGTTGCTTCCAAAGACATATGACGACAGGTTGGGACCTGCAGCAAATCACATTTCACCATTGGGCCATCTACACTGCCATATAAAATCCAGATTGCTAGCTTTGGACTGAATTATATATAAGGTAAAGGTTTCCCCTGACGTTAAGTCCAGTCATGTCTGACTCTGGGGGTTGGTGCTCATCTCCATTTCTAAGCCGAAGAGCCGGCGTTGTCCGTAGACTCCTCCAAGGTCATGTGGCCATTGGCAGGACTGCATGGAGCACTGTTACCTTCCCTCCGGAGTGGTATAATAATAATAATAATAATAATAATAATAATAATAATAATAATAATAATAATAATAAGCAAAGCACAGCAGACAAAAAACCAGTACAAGAAAACCACACTACAAACTAGAGCTGACAGCTGGCACAGCAAAACATTGCATGGAAAGTTCCTTGACAAAATTGAAGGAAAAGCTGATAAGGAGAAGACCTGGCTCTGGCTCACGAATGGGACCCTGAAGAAGGAGACAGAAGGCCTGATCCTTGCAGCCCAGGAGCAAGACATCAGAACAAAGGCCATTCAGGCCAAGATTGAAAAATCAGCTGATGACCCAAAATGCAGACTGTGCAAGGAAACCGACGAAACCATTGATCATCGCCTCAGCTGCTGTAAGAAAATCGCACAGACAGACTACAAACAGAGGCACAACTATGTGGCCCAAATGACTCATTGGAAATTATGCCTCAAGTACCACCTCCCAGCAGCAAAAAACTGGTGGGATCACAAACTTGCAAAAGTATTGGAAAATGAGCACGCAAAGATACTGTGGGACTTCCGAATCCAGACTGACAAAGTTCTGGAACACAACACACCAGACATCACAGTTGTGGAAAAGAAAAAGGTTTGGATCATTGATGTCGCCATCCCAGGAGACAGTCGCATTGATGAAAAACAACAGGAAAAACTCAGCCGCTATCAGGACCTCAAGATTGAACTGCAAAGACTTTGGCAGAAACCAGTGCAGGTGGTCCCGGTGGTGATGGGCACGCTGGGTGCCGTGCCAAAAGATCTCAGCCAGCCTTTGGAAACAATAGACATTGACAAAATTACGATCTGCCAACTGCAAAAGGCCACCTGACTGGGATCTGCACGCATCACCCGAAAATACATCACACAGTCCTAGACACTTGGGAAGTGTTCGACTTGGGATTTTGTGAAACGAAATCCAGTCTATCTATCTTGTTTGCTGTGTCATAATAAAATAATAACAATAATAATAATAATAATAATAATAATAATAATAATAATAATAATAATAATAATAATAATACATCACACAGTCCTAAATGCTTGGGAAGTGTTTGATTCTGTGATACGAAATTCAGCATATCTATCTTGTTTGCTGTGTCATAAAATATAATAATAATAAGTTTATTTTTATCCCGCCACCATCTCCCCCGGAGGGGACTTTCTGTTGTCTCATCCTCGTTCTTAACTAGTTGTTTTTAAGTTGGATATTTGTAACCCAAGGATTGCCTGTATGTACAAAGGGGCCAAAATTTGGCCCATCCAATATTCTTTAGAGGGATGTATGCGGTCCATGGGTTGTATGTTATGTACGGTCTTGTTTAGCGTTAGACTCTGGAGACTTGGGTTCAAATCCCTCTTTGGGACACCCAATATTCTTTAGTGGGATGTATGCAGTCCAGGGGTTGTATGTTGTGTAGGTCTTGTTTAGTGTTGGATTCTGGATCCTTGGGTTTGGATCCCCATTTGGTGATGGGAAACTACTAGATGAGCTTGGGCGAGTCGCATCCCACCCAAAATCCATAATAGATTAATCAGAAGTTGGGTTAATGGAGCTACAGACAGGCTCAAGAGGATCCATAACAGGTCATTCTCCTTGCCAGTCATTTCCCGAGTTCGACCAAAACAAACATTGCCAAGTTCCGAAGAAATCCATTGCTTCAAACCAAACAGTTCTCTGTCACACTCTGTCTTGTCCAAAGCCAGGGCAAAATATTTCCTACTGATTTATCCCTTCTCATACAAATTTAAATGTGTGTTTGAAGGCTTGAGACCTTGCAAAACTCTCACGATTCCAGAGCATTATTAATCCGTGGTGGTTAAAGTGGTATCAAAGCGCTACAATTCTATAGCGTAGATGTGGCCCCTGGTGGCACAGTGTGTTAAAGCGCTGAGCTGCTGAACTTGCGGACCAAAAGGTGCCAGGTTCAAATCCCGGGAGTGGAATGAGCACCCGCTGTTAGCTCCAGCTCCTGCCAACCTAGCAGTTCGAAAACATGCAAATGTGAGTAGATCAATAGGTACCGCTCCGGCAGGAAGGTAACAGCGCTCCATGCAGTCATGCCAGTGGCCACATGACCTTGGAGGTGTCTACGGACAACGCCAGCTCTTGGGTTTAGAAATGGAGATGAGCACCAACCTCCAGAGTCAATCACGACTGGACTTACATCAGGGGAAACCTTTACCTTTACCTTAAACTCAAATAAAACAAATCATGTGGATTGTCTGCTTTGATAATCTGGATTTTATGGCAGAGTAGAAGGAATCCACAAGAAACCGTTTCATCTCATGCAACATTTGAATGTTAGGCCCCTTTTACATATACAGTAGAGTCTCACTTATCCAACATAAATGGGCCGGCAGAACGTTGGATAAGCGGAAATGTGGGATAATAAGGAGGGATTAAGGAAAAAGCCTATTAAACATCAAATTACATTATGATTTTACAGATTAAGCACCAAAACATCATGTTTTACAACAAATAAAAAAAAAAAAGCAGTTCAGTACATGGTAACGTTACGTAGTAATTACTGTATTCAAAAATTTAGCAACAAAACATCACAATGTATTGAAAAGATTGACTACAAAAACTTTTGACTACTAACAAATTGACTACAAATAAAGATAGAATTGCATAAAATGAACTTACAGTAACAACATTGTCGAAACTAAATCCGTAAAAAAATTTAGTCCCTGCTGCCTAGAGAAACAGCTGTGGATCCGGGGTGGAGGCAGACTGCGTTGGACAATCCAGAACATTGGATAAGCGAATGTTGGATAAGTGAGACTCTACTGTAATCCAGATTTTCCAATAAAATAGTCCAAATGATGTGTTGTCGAAGGCTTTCATGGCTGGAATCTCTGGGTTGCTGTGAGTTTTCCAGGCTGTCTGGCCATGTTCCAGAAGCATTCCCTCCTGACGTTTTGCCCACATCTATGGCGGGCATCCTCAGGGGTTGTGGTCTGTTGGAAACTAGGCAAGTGGTGTGTGTGTGTGTGTGTGTGTGTGTGTGTGTATGTGTGTGTATATATATATATATATATATATATATATATATATATATATCTGTGAAATGATGTCCAGGGTGGGAGAAAGACCTCGTGTCTGTTTGAGACAAGTGTGAATGTTGCAACTTGATTAGCATTGAATAGCCTTTCAGCTTCAAAGCCTGGCTGCTTCCTCATTATCCTCTTTGAACTGGATTATATTATACACATATATATTTTATCGCCTGACCCCATTGAATACTCTTAACAGTCCCTTTCTATTGCTCATTATGTTTTATGGGTTATATGCTTGTTTTACATGCTTGTTGTATGTGTTCTTGTTTTAATGTATTGATACTGTATTTTATGATGTATTGTATTTTATGATGTACCCGGCTTCATCCTCATGTAAGCTGCCCCGAGTCCCCGTGGGGAGATGGGGCGGGATACAAAATAAAGTTGTTGTTGTTGTTATTATTATTATTATTATTATTATTATTATATATCTACACTGCCATATAAATCCCGTTCAAAGCAGATAATCTAGATTTTACACGGAAGTGTATAAGAGGCCTTAGATTCTTAGGCTGGTTCTATACTGCTCTTATATACCAGGATCTGATCCCAGTTTATCTTCTTATCCCAGATTATCAGGCAGTGGAGACTCATGTAATCCCGGTCAATGCAGATAATCTGGATTGAGAAACTGAGTTACTGTATATACTCGAGTATAAGCCTAGTTTTTCAGCCCTTTTTTTAAGACTGAAAAAGCCCCCCTCGGCTTATACTCGGGTGAGGGTCCTGGTTGGCTTATATTTGGGTCAGCTTATACTCGAGAATATATGGTACATTTATTATTTTTTTCTATTATTATTGATATTATTATATTATTTTTCTCTATTATTGTTGCTACTACGTATTACATTTATTTTACTCTATTATTATTATTATTAATTATTATTTCACTCTGATATTATTATTATTGCATTTATTATTTTACTCTTATTATTACATGTATTATTTTACTCTATTATTATTAAAAGGCTACATAAGCACATTTACATTGAAGAAGATGAGAATAATGATTTGATCAGAGTTGGACAGTCTTATCTTAAATTTGAGCTTTATGTAAATATTCCAAAACATTGAACCTACTGATGCCTCAATTAATGTAATTTTATTGGTATCTATTTTTATTTCTGAAATTTACCGCTCTCGGCTTATACCGGAGTCAATGTTTTCCCTTTTTTTGGTGGTAAAATTAGATGCCTCGGCTTATATTTGGGTCGGCTTATACTCGAGTATATACGGTATATGGCAGTGTAGACCCAGCTTTGATGAACTCAAAGAGGAGAGTATGGATGGGAGAGAGTATTGTCCAACCCTTTCATCCAGATGAATGCTGGATTTCTTTGGCTCAACCCTCCATCGATATTGGGTTCCATCGCCTACAGTAAATACCGTAATATTTCAAAGCAAATCTTCTCCAAGGATTGACAGGGAAAGCAAAAACCTTATTTCCTGATGCTGGTTTTTTGACATTTTTCAGGCAACTCCCAGCTTGAAAGCAGAGCCCTGGGAGGTAAAGTCAATGTCTCACCTGTCTTGGCAACATTTTGAATATTCTGCACCTGCAAAGATCAATTGCACTGCCATATAATCCAGATTATCTACTTTGATATCTGGATTATATGGCAGAGTAGATCCAGCCATGGAGGCACCTCAGTAAATTCCTTCCCTGTCATAAGATGCTTTTGGCGATATGTTTACCTTCCTTCAACCCAGAAACTATTGAATTTCCTTGCGAGGCGGAAAAATATTTTGTATGACACACTAATGACGGGTCTGGAGTTTCCATGGGGTTATGGTGACCCCAACCTTTTTTCTTGGCCAGGTTTCTCCAAAAGAAGAAATAATAATTATTATTATTTTATCATGACACAGCAAACAAGATAGATATGCTGGATTTCGTTTCACAAAATCACAAGTCGAACACTTCCCAAGTGTCTAGGACTGTGTGATGTATTTTCGGATGATGCGCACAGATCCCAGTCGGGTGGCCTTTTGCAGTTGGCAGTTATTATTATTATTATTATTATTATTATTATTATTATTAATATGCAGAGACTAGCTGGCCATCTGCCGCGAGGGATTGGATGGTGTCTTGCTTGTCTTTATGGGGTTTGGGCCAGATGGCCCTCCTCTTTTATGGCAATATGTGGTTCTAGAGGTTCCAGGCCCCTCGCCCTTCCAATGATAGGATTCTATTATTATTATTATTATTATTATTATTATTATTATTATTATTATTATTTATTGTGGTTGGATTGGATGGCCTTTAGGGGTCCCTCCCACTGATAGGATTCTATTATTATTATTATTATTATTATTATTATTATTATTATTATTATTATTGTGGTTGGACTGGACGGCCTCTGGGGGTCCCTCCTAATAATAGGATTCTATTATTATTATTATTATTATTATTATTATTTTATTGTATGACACAGCAAACAAGATAGATATGCTGGATTTCGTTTCACAAAATCACAAGTTGAACACTTCCCAAGTGTCTAGGACTGTGTGATTTATTATTATTATTATTATTATTATTATTATTATTATTATTATTATTATTATTATTATTATTAAGACTGCTGTTGACTTCCTTTGAGGCTGAGAGAGTGTGACTCACCCAAGGCTGCCTAATAGATTTCCATGACCAATGAGGATTCAAATCTCAGGCTGAATCTACGGCTAAATCTACACTACCATATAAAATCCAGATTATTTGCCTTGATCTGGATTATATATAGGCAGTGTAGACTCATATAATCCTGTTCAAAGCAGATCATGTGCATTATTTGCTTTGAATATCTGGATTATATGACAGTGTCAATCCTGCCTACACTGCTCTAGGCCCCTTCTACACAGCTACATAAAATCCAGATTTTTCTGCTTTGAACTGGATTATATATAGGCAGTATAGACTCAGATAATCCAGTTCAAAGCAGATAATGTGGATTATCTGCCTTGATATTCTGGATTGTATGGCAATGAAGAAGAATCCATATAATCCAGTTTCTGGATCCATATTATCTGCTTTGAATTGGATTATATGTGTCTACACTCCATATAATCCTGATTATCAAAGATTTGAACAGGATTATATGAATCTACACTGCCAAATAATCCAGTTCAAAGCAGATAATATGGATTTTACATGGCAGTGTAGAAGGGTCTATATACTCCAATTTCTGAATCCAGATTATCTGATTTGAATTGGATTATGTGCATCTACACTGCCATATAATCCAGATTATCAAAGATTTGAACCGGATTGTATGAGTCTACACTGCCAAATAATCTCGTTCAAAGCAGATAATCTGGATTTTACACAGTAGTGTAGAAGGTCCCATATAATCCAATTTCTGAATCCAGATTTTCTTATTTGAATTGGATTATGTGCATCTACACCGCCATATAATCCAGATTATATGGATTATATGAGTCTACACTGCCAAATAATCCAGTTCAAAGCAGATAATCTGGATTTTATAAGGCAGTGTAGAAGGAGCCTCAGTCTCCCAGAGTCCTAGGTTGCGTCTACATTGTAGAATTAATGCAGTTTAGATTGTAGAATTAACGCAGCCTTTGACAATACATTAACGCAGTTTGACCTCACTTGAACTGCCATGGCTTAATGTGATGTAGACCTTAGAGTTGTAGTTTTACAAGGTCTTGAGCCTTCTTTTTAGGGCTACTTTCAGTCCAGAATCCATTGAAAATTTCCTCTCTGTGAAATGCTATGAGCTTTGCAGCAAAAGCCAAGAAAGACAAGAGTCTGTTTTAGATGCAGAGGCTTGTTTATTCATTTGCCGTCTGTTGACGCAAGGACTTCAAAAACATGGTTTTGATGGATCCTTCTCCTTATAGAACTTATACTTGCACGTTTTTGGATCGACCTTTGCTATGCATCCTTTAACATGGGCAACACCGCCGTATCTAAAAATAAGAAGCAGAAGAAAAAGGTGTCCAAAATGACATGGTTTTTTAAGCTCGCAAAGAGAAGAAGAGTCCAATGTTTCTCTGTCATACCTAGGCTAGAAGGGCAGTGGCAGTTGGGATGAGATGACACATCTCCATTACGTTCAGGCCCAGAAGTACACACAAAAAAATTCCCTCTGAGGCCAGGCCAGTGGCAGTTGGGATGGAGAAAGTGGGCTCCCATCTGCTTCTAGGACATATCCCAACTGCCACTGCCTTGGTTTCAAAGGAAGAAGACGCAGGCAAAGCTTCATCATGCTTAGATCCAGAAGCATCCCAACTGTCACTGCCCTGGCCTTGGAGAGAGAGAGAAGAAGAAAGAGAGCTCTATTATGTCTAAGCTGTCCAACCCAACTGCCACTGTCCTGTCGTTGAAGAGAGGGAGAGTATCATGGCTTCATAGAAGATGTAGGAACAACTCCATTGCGCCTAGGTCCCAGAAGCAGGTGGAAGCCCCTCCTGCTATCCCAACTGCCACTGCCCTGGCCTTGGAGGGAGAGAAGAAGAAAGAGAGCTCTATTATGTCTAAGCCGTCCATCCCTACTGCCACTGCCCTGTCATTGAAGGGAGAGGATCATGGCTTCATAGAAGATGTAGGCACAGCTCCATTGCGCCTAGGTCCTGGACCAGAAAAAAGCTCCTTCCCGCCATCCCAACTGCCACTGCCTTGGCCTTGGATTGGGGAGAAGAAAGAACAAGCATAACCTCATCATGCCCAGAAGCAAGTGGAAGCTCCTCCTACCATCCCAACTGCCACTGCCCTGTCATTGAAGGGAGCGAAGAAGAAAGAGAGCTCTATTCTGTCTAAGCCATCCATCCCAACTGCCACAGCCCTGTCATTGAAGGGAGAGGATCATGGCTTCATAGAAGATGTAGGCACAGCTCCATTGCGCCTAGGTGCTGGACCAGAAAAAAAAAATACTCCTTCCCACCATCCCAACTGCCACTGCCTTGGCCTTGGATTGGGGAGAAGAAAGAGCAAGCACAACCTCATCATGCCCAGAAGCAAGTGGAAGCCCCTCCTGCCATTCCAACTGCCGCTGCCCTGGCTTTGGAGGGAGAGAAGAAGAAATAGAGCTCTATTCTGTCTAAGCCGTCCATCCCAACTGCCACTGCCCTGGCCTCGGTGGAAGAGATGAGGCAGCTATTTCTGCGGGACTTAATCCCAAGTCATACAACTGGGATCAGAGCAGAGGTATAAACTGCCTGGACGAGAGAATCCCTTTGCCTACCTGGTGCAGCAGGTCATCCCATCTTTGTGGCATTGGCATTCCATACATTCAGCTGTGTTCCACGAATCGCCTATGGGGTGCTTGCTCTTATCATATGTATCGACACACACAGGCTTCACCACTTTACCTATGGGAGAAAAAACACCCGCTGGCTTTACTTGCAATAGTGCCATAAAGTGTGTTAGAAATCATGGCCACCGTTTCCAGAAAGGACTCCATCTGTGATCAAATATCATGTGTTGTTTGAATGAAATTGCTTGAAAGGTGTATAGTTGGGGCCTAAAGAATCTAAGATGTCATCCTAAGAAATGAGGCCTGGAAAACTACAAACGGAGGCAAAAAATTCATGAACTGTAATTAAAAGTTGCTGATGAGAAGTGTTTACATGGCTGGCCAGAGGCAACGATTAACTCTTGGTGGAAAACAACATGTTTACATTACCAGAGACAATGAGTCTTTTAAATTAAGTAAGCAAATACAATAATAATAATAATAATAATAATAATAATAATAATAATAAGAAGAAGAAGAAGAAGAAGAAGAAGAAGAAGAAGAAAATCGCACAGACAGACTACAAATAGAGGCACAACTATGTGGACCAAATGATTCATTGGAACTTATGCCTCAAGTACCACCTCCCAGCAGTAAAGAACTGGTGGGATCAAAAACCTGCAAAAGTTTTGGAGAATGAGCACGCAAAGATACTGTGGGACTTCCGAATCCAGACTCACAAAGTTCTGGAACACAACACACCAGACATCACAGTTGTGGAAAAGAAAAAGGTTTGGATCATTGATGTTGCCATCCCAGGTGACAGTCGCATTGATGAAAAACAACAGGAAAAACTCAGCCGCTATCAGGACCTCAAGATTGAACTTCAAAGACTCTGGCAGAAACCAGTGCAGGTGGTCCCGGTGGTGATGGGCACACTGGGTGCCATGCCAAAAGATCTCAACCGGCATTTGGAAACAGTGGTGATGGGCACATTGGGTGCCGTGCCAAAAGATCTCAGCCGGCATTTGGAAACAATAGACATTGACAAAATTACGATCTGCCAACTGCAAAAGGCCACCCGACTGGGATCTGCGCGCATTATCCGAAAATACATCACACAGTCCTAGACACTTGGGAAGTGTTCGACTTGTGATTTTGTGATATGAAATCCAGCATATCTATCTTGTTTGCTGTGTCCTAATAAAATAATAATAATAATAACTTGACTGATAAAGTGCTGCAAATTCTTGGAAGTGCACATTGGGATGGTAATAGACCCTGTATCTATATCAAGTTGACAAAGGTAAAAAGTGCAAACCGGTACAAGAATGGTACAGGATTGTTATGGGGATGAGCAATCTTTATCCAAAGGCCTTGATAAGCTAAGGGAAAAAAGTCAACATCTGTCCGGAACTGATGGAGTCAGCAAGTCTTTGCCGGCAAAACAACTTATCAGTCATTTACAAAGACAACTTGAACAGGAGAAAAATATTGTTATACGAGAGACCTTTTTACTGTCCAAAAATGTGGCAGACAGGAGGAGTCTGGTCACCCGCCGCTTGTCTCCAAGGGATGGAGAGAGATGGTGCATTCAAAGAACTGCAGATTCGCCTTGCAAAACTGCAACTCCCAAAATCCCATAGTATGCAACCATGGCAGATCAAGTGGGGTCAAGTTGTAGTTATTCTACAATGCAGATACAGCAGGCATGGGCAAACCTGGGCCTTCCAGGTGTTTTGGACTCCAACTCCCACCATTCCTAACAGCCTACCGGCATGCTTGGCCACCTTACCGTCTTTGATCGCCAATTCATGCAATGATTGAAAGCAGGCTCCATGGCAGACTGACAGCACGACGCAGAGGACACCCAGCCGGAAGAGAGCGTTCTGAAACAGAGGCAGCAGGGATAAAACATAGAAATGCTATAAGAATGGTATATACAGTAGAGTCTCACTTATCCAACATAAACGGGCCGGCAGAACGTTGGATAAGCGAATATGTTGGATAATAAGGAGGGATTAAGGAAAAGCCTATTACACACCAAATTAGATTATGATTTTACAAATTAAGCACCAAAACATCATGTTCAACAACAAATTTGACAGAAAAAGTAGTTCAATACTCAGTAATGCTATGTAGTAATTACTGTATTTATGAATTTAGCACCAAAATATCACGATATATTGAAAACATTGACTACAAAAATGTGTTGGATAATCCAGACCGTTGGATAAGCGAGTGTTGGATAAGTGAGAGACTACTGTATATAAAAAACTTAAATGTATATATTGTCATCCAGGTTTAAATGTGTGTATTATAGTATGCTAGTATTGTTGAGTATTTTCTTTACAGACCCAACTGGTACTATCTTATTACAGTAGAGTCTAACTTATCCAAGCTAAATGGGCCGGCAGAAGCTTGGATAAGCGAGTATCTTGGATAATAAGGAGGGATTAAGGAAAAGCCTATTAAACATCAAATTAGGTTATGATTTTACACATTAAGCACCAAAACTTCATGTTATACAACAAATTTGACAAAAAAAGTAGTTCAATACGCAGTAATGTTATGTTGTAATTACTGTATTTACAAATTTAGCACCAAAATATCACGATACAGTAGAGGCTCATTTATCCAAGCCTCGCTTATCCAAGCTTCTGAATAATCCAAGCCATTTTTGTAGTCAATGTTTTCATTGACATTGATAATTTGGTGCTAAATTCATAAATACAGTAACTACATCATAACATTATTGCGTATTGAACTACTTTTTCTGTCAAATTTGTTGCATAACATGATGTTTTGGTGCTTAATTTGTAAAATCATAACCTAATTTGATGTTTAATAGGCTTTTCCTTAATCCGTCCTTATTATCCAAGATATTCACTTATCCAAGGTTCTGCTGGCCCGTTTAGCTTGGATAAGTGAGACTCTACTGTATATTGAAAACATTGTCTACAAAAATGGCTTGGATTATCCAGAGGCTTGGATAAGCGAGGCTTGGATTAGTGAGACTCTACTATATGTAACATATAAAGCAAAACACACATCCATCTCCAGCCGAAAACTGTCCACAAATATGGTGTGGCACACAGGAGTTTTGCAATTTAACAAACTTTTCCCATGTTTTTTTAATAAACCAATTAGGAAATGACATTTCTAACCCAGGAACAAAAATTGTGTTAGACAGAGTAGCAATAATTCCGCATACCTTGCCATTTTCAGATCTGGTCCAAATCAAGCTGCTGTAAAAGCATCACTTTACTTACCATTTTGGCTTCTCGGATTTGGAAAGCAGATTTTCCCCAAACAGAACTTGACAACCCGGAGAGAGATTTCTTGGCTGCTTTGGTGGAGAATATTTTCCCTCAATTTATAGAGCCCAGAAGAGGAAAAAGAGAGGCGGACACCTCACCGTGACAGTCGTTTTTAGGCCTAATGAACATGACACGGAGGCCCAAAGGCGATTGGGAAAAATGGGTTTGCTCTGGACTCTGCCGGTATTTGATTTGTTCATCGATACCTGCGATAAGTGAGAGGCTCTTATTGCTTCCAAAGCAGGAAAGCAGAGAAGATACCAAGTTTGAGAAGACCTTCTGGGTTGACCTCTTCCCTGTTATAGGGAGGGAAGTCCACAATCGTGCTCCGCCAGATAATCAGGTCCGACTAATACATGAAATAGATCGAAATGTGGCTCAAACCGGTTGCGCCGATGCAGGTTGAGTGACCTCTTAACATCATAAAGTGCATCTTGTTATGTAAGTTGGAGTCTTCCCTTTAGACGTGGCAATATGGATTTCATTCCTATAGCTGAAGATTATAATTCTTTCCTAGACTGCATCTACACTGCTATATAATCCATATTATCCAACCAGATAATCCAGATGATCAGTTTTGGATGGTATTAGTCTACACTGCCATATAGTCCAGTTCAAAGCAGATAACCTGGATTTTACATGGCAGTGTAGAAGGGGCTTAAAAGACTTCGTGAAACTACAACTCCCTTTATCCCACCGCATTGAGCCATTGCAGTTGAAGTGGTGCCGAACTGCATGATACAAATAATAATAATAATAATAATAATAATAATAATAATAATAATAATTGTGCGGTTTTCTGGCATTGTGTATTTCTGCCGCTTCTGTGACTGTTCATTTGGGTTTTGATGATTCCGTAGCCCACTTGTCGATGGATGTCCAGAATCAGCAGCATCCACCGCGGTCCTTTTTATCCTGGGCGACGACCGAGCCAGTATAGACTTCGTTTGGGTTTGATTCTCCATAATGCTAATGGGTTAGGTGCTCTTAGTTCTGCTCCTCAGCCGAGGCCTCTCTGGCTTGGTTGGACCTGCCGGTAGTTACACTACCGCCAGCACAGCCCTCAGTCATCATTGGAGCAGCTAAGCCCCCCCACCACGTCAAGGTGGCACCTGCGGGGGGGGGGGGGGGTACAACAAAACACTGCATGGAAAGTTCCTTGACAAAATTGAAGGAAAAGCTGAGAAGGAAAAGACCTGGCTCTGGCTCACGAATGGGACCCTGAAGAAGAAGACAGAAGGCCTGATCCTTGCAGCCCAGGAGCAAGACATCAGGACAAAGGCATTCAAGGCCAAGATCGAAAAATCTGCTGATGACCCAAAATGCAGACTGTGCAAGGAAACCGATGAAACCATTGATCATATCCTCAGCTGCTGTAAGAAAACTGCACAGACAGACTACAAACAGAGGCACAACTGTGTGGACCAAATGATTCATTGGAACTTATGCATCAAGTACCACCTGCCAGCAGCAAAGAACTGGTGGGATCACAAACCAGCAAAGGTCGTGGAAAATGAACACGCAAAGATACTGTGGGACTTCCGAATCCAGACTCACAAAGTTCTGGAACACAACACACCAGACATCACAGTTGTGGAAAAGAACAAGGTTTGGATCATTGATGTTGCCATCCCAGGTGACAGTCGCATTGATGAAAAACAACAGGAAAAACTCAGCCGCTATCAGGACCTCAAGATTGAACTTCAAAGACTCTGGCAGAAACCAGTGCAGGTGGTCCCGGTGGTGATGGGCACACTGGGTGCCGTGCCAAAAGATCTCAACCGGCATTTGGAAACAATAGACATTGACAAAATTACGATCTGCCAACTGCAAAAGGCCACCCGACTGGGATCTACGCGCATCATCCGAAAATACATCACACAGTCCTAGACACTTGGGAAGTGTTCGACTTGTGGTTTTGTGAAACGAAATCCAGCCTATCTATCTTGTTTGCTGTGTCATACAACGTCGTTGTGTCAATAATAATAATAATAATAATAATAATAATAATAATAATAATGACTCCTAATCGACAGAGGCCTGCCATCTCCAACTGTGTCTTTCAACTCAATTAAATCCCTTCAAGTTGTGAGCATGTTCTTATATTTTCAAACACCAAGAGCAATTAGTAAAGCAAATTGGAGCTTGCGGTCCTCGTTAACATTTGGTGTTAATTAAAGGCAGGGAACTTTAGAATTAAAAGGCTGGCTGCAGCTTTTAAAAATGAAATTCTTTAATTAGAAAGAGCCATCAGCTCTTTCTGTGGAGCCATCAGCCAACAAGCAGTCAACCTTCCTGCTTCCATTTCCCAGAACTGACTTGTCTCCCTTTTATTCTCCAACTTGTTGTGTTTAATGTGTTATTTGTTGCTTCTGTGATGCTGGGCACGGCCCCATCCTGCTTGTTTATGAGAAAATCCTGTTTGTTTTGGCCCGGCCTTATCGGCAAACAATTCCAAAAGTACCTCCTGGACATAGAAGCAACACCTGGCTTCGCGTGTGCAATCGTCCATTCTCAAAAGTGATTTTGGGGTTTTCTTTAGGGGGCATCTACACTGCAGAATGAATGCACTTCCGTGGCTCAAGGCTATGGAATCCTTCTCTGCCAAAGAGTGCTGGTGCCTCACCAAACTACAGGTCCCATATCTATCTATCCATCCATCCATCTATGTATCTATGTATCTATCTATCATGTCAGAAGAAAATACAGTTATAATGGATTCAAAAAACCACAAAGTTAAAAACTTGGCATTATGCTAGATTTCCTTTGACCAAAAGCTGGCCATTTCAAGTGCCTCTGGTGTTGCTGGGAGAAGTTCCTCCGTTGTGCACGTGGCAGGGCTCAGCCTGCATTGTAATAGGTGGTCTGTGGTTTGCTCTTCTGTGCACTTGCATGTTGCGGTCTCCACTTTGCAGACCCATTTCTTAAGATTGGCTTTGCATCTCATGGTGCCAGATTGCAATCTACGAGGGGAAAGCCTTAACATTGAACAGTTGTGTTGTTAAAGTGCGAAGTATGGAACCCTGCGTAGACGGGGAAGCCTTAGCATTGAATGGTTGTGTTGTTAAAGTGCCAAGTATAGAACCCTGCACAGATGGGGAAGCCTTAGCATTGAATGGTTATGTTGTTAAAGTGCCAAGTATAGAACCCTGCGCAGACGGGGAAGCCTTAGCATCGAACGGTTGTGTTGTTAAAGTGCGAAGTATGGAACCCTGCGCAGACAGGGAAGACTTAGCATTGAACGGTTGTGTTGTTAAAGCGCAAAGTATGGAACCCTGTGCAGACGGGGAAGCCTTAGCATTGAACGGTTGTGTTGTTAAAGCGCAAAGTATGGAACCCTGTGCAGACGGGGAAGCCTTAGCATTGAACGGTTGTGTTGTTACAGTGTGAAGTATGGAACCCTGCGCAGACGGGGAAGCCTTAGCATCGAACGGTTGTGTTGTTAAAGTGCGAAGTATGGAACCCTGCGCAGACAGGGAAGACTTAGCATTGAACAGTTGTGTTGTTAAAATGCAAAGTATGGAGCCCTGCGCAGACAGTCAGTCAACTGTCAACTCTCTTCAATGACAGGGTTCCATACTTCACACTTTAACAACACGACCGTTCAATGCCAAGGCTTCCCTGTCTGCACAGAGTTCCATACTTCACACTTTAACAACACAACCGTTCAATTCCAAGGCTTCCCGCCAAATGGAACTGTAGAGGAGAGTCTACTGAACAAGCCAAGATTGCCATCTGTTGAGGAGTTACGAAGGTGGAGGCATTACTTTTCATTCAACCCTCGTATATTTAAGAATTTCGATATGAGGTATGAGGGACGCCATAGCATCTAATGGGTCGTGAGCATCCATGCGTTATGGCATTCATATATGAAGCCAAAGCCCGTTTTATAGATGATGGTGAAGGAGAGGCAGACAAACGAGGATGGATAAAATAACCCCAAACCATAAACACTTCTGGTCCCAAACATTTGGGATAAAGAATAGACACTGGAGTGGACGAATGCACCTGACCCACAGAAGTACATTCAGGGCGGATTATTATGTTTGCTTCACGCATCATTACATCGAACCTCGCCTGCCTTTCCCTTGACCCATTCCATGCAAAAGGATCCATGCCCCATCACTCCACGACCCACAAATCCTGGCCTTTTCTTTCCAGGGCTCATTGTAGGTTGTTGATTCAACGTCAACTTTGCAGATCCGGGTGATGACAAGTGGCTGTTGGTTACTCATTGAAGATATACTTATCCAGTGAGTAAGAAGGTTTGCTTTCTGGCCGGGGGTTTCCATTGGGTCACTTCTTTGGCAAGGGATGCTTAGGTGTCACCCAAACGTATGATAGTGGAGATTTTGATATATTTACCCAAGGTTTTCTTTAGCAGCCTTTCGTTTGCTTTGCAATGGTCCTTTTCAATCCTGGTGTTGGTTTTCTGTGATACTTTGCAACTATAGAAGTGGTCACCGATCTGCTGTTTCAAGTTTTTCCTCCTCTTTGTTGTAATATTTGAGCTCCTTTGACAGTTGAAGAGCTGGAGACAACAAACATACATATGCACACATATACAGTTGAGTCTTACTTATCCAACATAAACGGGCCGGCAGAACATTGGATAAGCAAATATGTTGGATAATAAGGAGGAATTAAGGAAAAGCCTATTACACTTCAAATTAGGTTATGATTTTACAAATTTAGCACCAAAACATCATGTTTAACAACAGATTTGACAGAAAACGTAGTTCAATATGCAGTAATGCTATGTAGTAATTACTGTATTTATGAATTTAGCACCAAAATATCACGATGTATTGAAAACATTGACTACAAAAATGCGTTGGATAATCCAGAACGTTGGATAAGCGAGTGTTGGATAAGTGAGACTCTACTGTATATCCTAGCTTGGGTACTGGGCAATGCCCGGATTATTTGAAAAAGTAATTGTTTGTTTTTGGATGTTATTAATGGAGTAATTAGAAAATGATGGAGATCCATGACTGATGGGATTAGCAGAAGTTTTGATGTGGGTGAAGATACTGCAAATCCCATCATCCATGTCCATACCCATGACTGATGGGGTTTGCAGTATTCTCTGGATGTGGGTGAAGGTACTGCAAATCCCATCATCCATGGTCCATATCCATGTCTGATAGGGTTTGCAGTAGTCTCTGGATGTGGGTGAAGGTACTGCAAATCCCATCATCCATGGTCCATATCCATGTCTGATAGGGTTTGCAGTAGTCTCTGGATGTGGGTGAAGGTACTGCAAATCCCATCATCCATGGTCCATATCCATGTCTGATAGGGTTTGCAGTAGTCTCTGGATGTGGGTGAAGGTACTGCAAATCCCATCATCCATGGTCCATATCCATGTCTGATAGGGTTTGCAGTAGTCTCTGGTTGTGGGTGAAGGTACTGCAAATCCCATCATCCATGGTCCATATCCATGTCTGATAGGGTTTGCAGTAGTCTCTGGATGTGGGTGAAGGTACTGCAAATCCCATCGTCCATGGTCCATATCCATGTCTGATAGGGTTTGCAGTAGTCTCTGGTTGTGGGTGAAGGTACTGCAAATCCAATCGTCCATGGTCCATATCCATGACTGATGGGCTTTGCGGTAGTCTCTGGATGTGGGTGAAGGTACTGCAAATCCCATCGTCCATGGTCCATATCCATGACTGATGGGGTTTGCGGTAGTCTCTGGATGTGGGTGAAGATACTGCAAATCCCATCATCCATGGTCCATATCCATGACTGATGGGGTTTGTGGTAGTCTCTGCATGTGGGTGAAGGTACTGCAAATCCCATCGTCCATGGTCCATATCCATGACTGATGGGGTTTGCGGTAGTCTCTGGATGTGGGTGAAGATACTGCAAATCCCATCATCCATGGTCCATATCCATGACTGATGGGGTTTGCGGTAGTCTCTGCATGTGGGTGAAGGTACTGCAAATCCCATCGTCCATGGTCCATATCCATGACTGATGGGGTTTGCGGTAGTCTCTGGATGTGGGTGAAGGTACTGTAAATCCCATCGTCCATGGTCCATATCCATGGCTGATGGGGTTTGCAGTAGTCTCTGGATGTGGGTGAAAGTGCTGCAAATCCCATCATCCATGATTCATATACATGGCTGATGGGGTTTGTGGTAGTCTCTGGATGTGGGTGAAGGTACTGCAAATCCCATCATCCATGGTCCATATCCATGACTGATAGGGTTTGCAGTAGTCTCTGGTTGTGGGTGAAGGTACTGCAAATCCCATTGTCCATGATCCATATCCATGGCTCATGGGGTTAGCAGTAATCTTTGGATGTGGGTGAAGGTACTTGAAATCCCATCACCCATGTCCATATCTATGGCTGATGAGGTTTGCGGTAGTCTCTGGATGTGGGTGAAGGTACTGCCAATCTCATCATCCATGTCCATATCCATGACTGATGGGGTTTGCGGTAGTCTCTGGATGTGGGTGAAGGTACTGCAAATCCCATTGTCCATGATCCATATCCATGGCTGATGGGGTTTGCGGTAGTCTCTGGGTATGGGTGAAGGTACTGCCAATCCTATCGTCCATGGCCCATATCCATGGCTGATGAGGTTTGCAGTAGTCTGTGGGTGAAGGTGCTGCAAATCCCATCATCCATGGTCCATATCCATGCCTGATAGGGTTTGCAGTAGACCGTGGATGTGAGTGAAGGTACTACAGATCCCATTGTCCATGGTCCACATCCATGGCTGATTGAGTTTGCAGTATTCTAAGGATGTGAGTGAAGATACTGCAGATCCTATCATCCATGGTCCATCTTCTCTCAGACCTCACCAGGAGCATTTCACTTTGAGGAGCTTGTTAGAAGCTTTGTCTCCTGATAGCATCCCTGTTGCAATTCTGCACGCTTTCTGCCGAACAGACCGCTTTTACTTTTGGAGATTTGCAAGAAAGAAAATTCAGACCGCATTTGGGAAAGATTGCACATTCCTTCTTCTGAGAACTGTTTCAGCAACACTTCTTTTACATGCTTAGTAAGGAATAAACCATGCCGAATTCACATGTTTAGGGTTGCGACGTAGAACCGCAACCCTGGACATGCATGTTGTGGACTCTCTTTTGAAATGTGGCGAGTCTTATATGCTGCTCTGTTTATCTATTAAGAATTTAATGTGTTGTCGAAGGCTTTCATGGCCAGAATCACTGGGTTGCTGTGAGTTTTCCGGGCTGTGTGGCCATGTCTCAGAAGCACTCTCTCCTGACGTTTCACCCACATCTATGTCCGGCATCGTCAGAGGTTGTGAAGTCTGTTGGAAACTAGGCAAGTGGGATTTATATATCTGTGGAATGATATCCAGAGTGAGAGAAATACAGTAGAGTCTCACTTATCCAACATAAACTGGCCAGCAAAATGTTGGATAAGCGAATATGTTGGATAATAAGGAGGGATTAAGGAAAAGTCCATTAAACATCAAATTAGGTTATGATTTTACAAATTAAGCACCAAAACATCATGTTATACAACAAATTTGACAGTAAAAGTAGTTTAATAAGCAGAAATGCTATGTAGTAATTACTGTATTTATGAATTTATCACCAAAATATCACGATATATTGAAAACTTTGACTACAGAAATGCGTTGGATAATCCAGAATGTTGGATAAGTGAGTGTTGCATAGAGTGAGACTCTACTGTAACTCTTGTCTGCCTAAAGCAAGTGTGAATGTTGCCATTGGCCATGTTGATTAGTGTGGAATAGCTTTACAGCTTTAAAGCCTGGCTGTTTCCTGCCTTGAGGAAAACTTTGTTAGGAGGTGTTAGCTGGCTCTGATTGTTATCTGACAGGAAGCAGTCAGGCTTTGAAACTGCAAGGCTATTCATTGCTAATCTCCCACTCTGGACATCATTCCACAGATATATATATGTATATATATACAGTACCTATGTATATATGTGTATATATGTGTGTATATATATACAGTAGAGTCTCACTTATCCAACAGTCGCTTATCCAACATTCTGGATTATCCAATGCATTTTTGTAGTCAATGTTTTCAATACATCGTGATATTTTGGTGCTAAATTCGTAAATGCAGTAATTACTACAGTAGAGTCTCACTTATCCAACGTTCTGGATTATCCAATGCATTTTTGTAGTCAATGTTTTCAATACATCGTGATATTTTGGTGCTAAATTTGTAAAGACAGTAATTACTACATAGCATTACTGCGTATTAAACTACTTTTTCTGTCAAATTTGTTGCATAACATGATGTTTTGGTGCTTAATTTGTAAAATCATAACCTAATTTGATGTTTAATAGACTTTTCCTTAATCCCTCCTTATTATCCAACATGTTCACTTATCCAACGTTCTGCCAGGCCGTTCATGTTGGATAAGTGAGACTCTACTTTTTACAGTCCACTTGCCTCATTCCAACAGATCTCTATGCAGATACCTTCACTGATTGACTTTGCAACTTCAAGGCTATTCCATGAAAAACATGTTTTTCAATGATGGGATTTGTAGTTTGTTGGGGCGTCCGCACTTTATGGCAGAGAAGGCTAAAAACCTTGCAAAGCTACAACTTCCAGGATCCCATAGCATTGAGCCATGGCAGTTTTGAATCAGTGTCAAACGGCATTCATTCTCCAGTGTAGATGCACCCTTGGTGAAACTTACTGCACACTTATATGATCCTTTTGAGACTATAATTTCTATGGTTCTGGGAGGGAAAAGCTAAACTCTCAGCTTAGAATGGCTGTGATAAGTGATTGGTTTGCAATGAGGGACATCTAGTGGCAACGCAGAGGAAGAATCGGTCTTTTCAGTTTCATTTCAGATTGCAAAAGTACCGTATATACTCAAGTATAAGCCGACCCGAATATAAGCAGAGGCCCCTAATTTTACCACAAAAAAACTGGGAAAACATTGACTCCATTATAAGCTGAGGGTGGTACATTTCAGAAATAAAAACAGATACCAATAAAATTACATTAATTGAGTCATCAGTAGGTTAAATATTTTTGAATATTTACATCAAGCTCAAATTTAAGATAAGACTGTCCAACTCTGAGCAAATCATGATTCTCATCTTCTTCAATGTAAATGTGCTTATGTATCCTTTTAATCATAATAGAGTAAAATAATACATGTAATAATAATCATCATCATCATCATCATCAATACAGGAAAATAATACATGTACAGTAGAGTCTCACTTATCCAACGTAAACGGGCCGGCAGAACGTTGGATAAGCGAATAAGTTGGATAATAAGGAGAGGTTAAGGAAAAGCCTATTAAACATCAAATTAGGTTATGATTTTACAAATTAATCACCAAAACATCATGTTATACAACAAATTTGACAGAAAAAGTAGTTCAATACACAGTAATGCTATGTAGTAATTATTGTTTTTACGAATTTATTACCAAAATATCACAATGTATTGAAAACATTGACTACAAAAATGCATTGGATAATCCAGAATGTTGGATAAGCGAGGCTTGGATAAGTGAGACTCTACTGTAATAATAAATAGAGTAAAATAATAAATGTAATAATAATAATAATAATATCAGAGTGAAATTATAAATGTATTATTAATAATAAAAAAATAGAGTAAAATAAATGTAATAGTAGCAACAATAATAGAGAAAAATAATAAATGTAATAATACCAATAATAATAGAGAAAAATAATAAATGTACCATATATTCTGCAGTATAAGCTGACCCAAATATAAGCCAACCAGGACCCTCACCTGCGTATAAGCCGAGGGGGGCTTTTTCAGTCTTAAAAAAGGGGCTGAAAAACTAGACTTATACTCGAATGTATACAGTAATTAGCAAGAAGATGACAAAGTGCATCTACACTGTGGACTAAATGCAATTCAATACCACTTTAACTATCTGAATGCTATGGAATCCTGGGAGTTGTAGTCTGGTGAGGACGATTGGAGGGCCTTGCAAAACCGCAGTCTAGATGCACCCATTGATGGAAGGCAACATGAAATATGATAAAATTCCCACGCATTGCAGCTAAAGTGGCCTCAAACCACATTGCATTTTCCAGAATTATTCCTGCACATCAGTTTGGAAAAACCCATTTGCTTGACTGTGTATATTGTGATGTCATTCTCTTTCTTCTTATGATTCTTACAATCCTACGATCCTTCTCCTTTATGATGTCAGCCTGCCTTCCTTCTACAAACCGCTTGCATTCCCTTTTCTTAGGAAGTTTTGGATATTAATTGATGCAGTTGACTTTCGCAAAGTCAATAGGATCCAAAGAAGAGCCAAAGGGTCTGATTCAAGGCGATATAATATTTCGGAAAGTTACCCAAGTCGGGGACGAAGTGGGTCTATACAAATTAAACTGTGATAGGCACAGACTTTGGAAAGAAATTCTCCAAACAAAATGTTTCGCCTGGTCGTCGTGTCTGCGCACCTCCTCATAGAAAGCACTGACCTTCCCGACACTTATGTGACTGGCTCCTTCAACGGTAAAGTACTTTAATTTGCGTTTGAGAGGTTCATTTATTTATAATTGATTGACTGACTTTCACCTTTTTAATCCCACATTTGTCCCGATATTGCGCTGGTAACAAGAAATACAACATGGCACTGCTTTAGGTCTCTTTAAGGTACCCTGCGTTTAATTGTACAAAATGCATAAGGTTGTGGGTGAACTACAACTCACATCATTGGTCGGGTTCAGTGTGTTCTCTGGCTGTAGGGTAAACTACAACTCCCACTATGGCGAGTCAGTCCCCTCAAACCCCTCCAGTAGGTTGAGTTAGTCCTGGGTGTTGTGTGTGCCAAGTTTGGTCCAGGTCTATCATCGGTGGCGGTTACAATTTCTCTTGTTGTGGGTGAACTACAACTCCCAGAAAGTAAGTTCAGTTCCCCCCAAACCCCTCCAGTAATCAAATGTTGGCATCTCAGGTCTGTGTGCCAAGTTGGGTCCAGATCCATCGGTGTTTGGATTCACAGTGCTTTCTTGATGTAGGTGAACTACAACTCCCCCCAAATCAAGGTAAACTACAACTCCCACTATGTTGAGTCAGTTCCCTCAAACCCCTCCAGTAGGTTGAGATAGTCATAGGGATTCTACGTGCCACATTTGGTCCAGGTCCATCATCGGTGGAAGTCACAGTTTCCCTGGTTGTGGGTGAACTACATCTCCCAGAAAGGAAGGTCAGTTTCTCCCCAAAACCCTCCAGTAATCAAATTTCTCCTCAAACCCCTCCAGTAGGTTAAGTTAGTCATGTGGATTCTGTGTGCCAAGTTTGGTCCAGGTCCATCATTGGGGGAGGTCACAGTTTCCCTGGTTGTAGGTGAACTACAACTCCCAGAAAGGAAGGCCAGTTCCCCCCCCCCCCCAAACTCCTCCAGTAATCAAATTTTGGCATATCAAATCTATGTGCCAAGTTGGGTCCAGATCCATCGGTATTTGGATTCACGGTGTTGTCTGGATGTAGGTGAACTACAACTCCCCCAAGTCAAGGTGAATTTCCTCCAAAGACCTCCAGTATTTGTTGCTGGTCATGAGGGCTCTCTGTGTGCCGAATTTGGTCCAATTCCATCTTTGGTGGAGCTCAGAATGTTCATTGATTGAAAGTGAACTATAAATCCCAATACCTACAACTCTGAAATGTCCAGGCCAATTCCTCTCAAAACCCACCAATATTCAAATTTGGGCATATCGGGTATGTGTGCCAATTCTGGTCCAGATTCATCATTGTTTCGGTTCATAATTCGCTCTGGATTGAGGTGAACTACAACTCCTATAAAAACCTTCCAAAGACCTCTAGTATTTTTTGTTGGTCATGCGGGTTCTGTGTGCCAAGTAAGTTCCAGGTCCATTGTTGGTGGAGTTCAGAGTGGACTTAGATTGCAGGTGAACTATACATCCCAGTCCCTACAACTCCTATAAATCATGGTGAATTATCCCCAAACCTCTCTAGTATGTTCAATTGCTAATCAAGTCCTCTGTTTGCCATAGAAAAGAATAGGAAAGGGTTAAGGGAGAGGCAGTGGGTGGGGTCATGCAAATTCCACACCAGTGGAGAGAGTCAGAAACACTGGGGTGTTTGTGGTGGAGGAAAAACAGAAAATTCCGAGGAAAGAGGTGAACAGGAATAATTTCATGGGCTGCTTTATTTTCCTTGTAGGCGTCGAGAAGGACACAAGAGTCGTTCAAAAGGAGCCAAACCCGGTCTGGAACGAGGTATTTACAACGTGCAAAATGATAGCACTTTCATGCCATGTGAACTGCCCAAAGTGCCATACAATGGATTGCTGGGATTTATAGTTTATGGATGGACTTTTAATGTCTTGCTTTAAACCACATCCTGAACTAGAGCTCTCTGAGGATGCACCTACGTTTTAGCATTAATGTAGCTTGATACCATTTGAACTGCTATACCTTAATATTGTGGAGTCCAAGGAATTGTAGTTTTATAAGGTCTTTGGCCTTTGCAGTCGAAAGAGTGCTGGTCCCTCAGGAAACTACAAATACGAAAGCCACATAGCATTGCAACATGGCAGCTCAAATGGTTCCAAACTGCATTAATTCTATGGCGTAGATGCACCCAAGGAGCCTCCTCAAACTACAGATCCCAAGATACAGAGTCAGGATGGTAAGAGGCAGAGTGCAAGCCCTGAACTTTCTGTGGAAACATAAAAGCATGGTCATGACTTTGGGGCCACCACCAATAAGGTCATCTTCTGCCCTGGTTGAATACAACAGAATCCTGGGAGTTATAGTTCACTAGTAGTAAGTAAGTAAGTAAGTAAGTAAGTAAGTAAAAGTTTATTTGTATACCACCCTCTCTCCCAAAAGGGACTCAGGGCGGTTTCCAATATATTATTATTATTATTATTATTATTATTATTGCATTTATTATTTTACTCTATTTATTATTACTTGTATTATTTTCCTATATTTATTATTATTATTATTATTATTATTATTATTATTATTATTATTATTATTACATATATTATTTTACTCTATTATTATTAAAAGGTCCTTAGCCTTCCCTGGCAAAGAGTGCTGGTATTTTTCAAACAACGACTCCCACAATTTTATAGCATTGAATCAAGTAGTGTTGATGAAGGTGTATTGGGAAAAATATTATACTTGTATTGAAAACTATATATTGAATGTAATCATATTAGAAATGGGAATAGAATATATATATATATATATATATATATATATATATATATATATATATAATCACAAGCAGAATGTGTGCATATAGCCCAAAATACACTCTGCCTAGCAAATACCCAGTCTCCTCATAGCAGAGACTAAAGTTCACCCTAAGTGCCAGAGACATATGTCAAGTGTCAACAAGAATAGATAAGCTCCATGCTAATGACAAAAGACAAATTAAGGCTTTGGGTTGTCAAAATAAGCTGAAAGTAACCTGGCACCATGTAGGAGTGCTAATGACTCCCTAAGAGCTAAGATAGGGGAAAATTCCTCAATTAATGGGACCCCAGGAAGCCTAGATAGAAATTCCTTAGATAAGGCCTAATGGAGGGTCAGAGGTCTTGAAAGTAGCCTATATTTTAGGAAAATGCAAAAGTAGCTTTTAGTAAAGTGCAAAGTAAGACTTTTTTTGACACTAATTGGTGATGGATAATGCCTATATGACATAGTTAGATGAAGGTAAAATGGTATAAAAAGGCCTGTGTTTGTTTGTTCTGTACCCTCGCTTTCCTGATTACAGGAGAGGGTCCTTCCTATGCTTATTCTCTCTGGCCACTGAGAATAAACGTCTTTTTCTACAGCAAACAGAACTCTCTTTGTCTCATTACCTCAAACCTTTGTCTGCCATTTCAGTGTCAAACTGCATTCATTCTGCAGTGTAGATGCACCCTAAGAGAAAGCGTGTCTCAAGGGGTTTAAAAACAGCACAGGTCTGTTGTCGAAGGCTTTCATGGCCGGAATCACAGGGTTGCTGTGTGTTTTCCGGGCTGTATGGCCATGTTCCAGAAGCATTCTCTCCTGATGTTTCTCCCACATCTATGGCAGGCATCCTCAGAGGTTGTGAGGATGTCTGCCATAGATGTGGGCGAAACATCAGGAGAGAATGCTTCTGGAACATGGCCATACAGCCCGGAAAACACACAACAACCCAGTACAGGTTTGAGTCCAGACTTTGAACCAACTCCTTTTCTTTCCTTTTTCCTCCGCAGACCTTGGTGTGGTACTTAGACAATGAGCTTCCTGACGTAAAATCCTTTGCGACTGTTCATTGCCGGGAATGGAACCCTAAACCGGAAGCCAGGTGAGCGCCAGGAAAACCCCAAAATGGATTCGAGACTTTTGAGATATCACTCAACATGTTTCTTTTGGTTTTATGCTTTTATTTTCTCCAATGCTTTCATCCAGTGCTATCCATTTAAGCCAAACATAGCCTGCTTTATTTATTATTCATTTATCTTATTTATATCCAGTCAGCTTACAAATGGCACTATACAGTGCCTTGAACATAAACACAAAGCAGAAGATAAAATTGAAAACATCCACAACAGCATACCATATATACTCGAGTATAAGCCGACCCGAATATAAGCCAAGGCACCTAATTTTACCACACAAAAAAACTGGGAAAACATTGACTCCAGTATAAGCCGAGGGTGGTAAATGCAGCAGAAATAAAGATAGATACCAATAAAATTACATTAATTGAGGCATCAGTAGGTTAAATGTTTTTGAATATTTACATAAAGCTCAAATTTAAGATAAGACTGTCCAACTCTGATCAAAGCATTATTCTCATCATCTTCTTCAATGTAAATGTGCTTATGTGTCCTTTTAATAATAGAGTAAAATAATACATGTAATAATAATAATAATAAAGGAAAATAACACATGTAGTAATAAATAGAGTAAAATAATAAATATAATAATATAATAATAAGATCAGAGTGAAATAATAAATGCATTAATAATAATAAAAAGTAGAGTAAAATAAATGTAATAGTAGCAACAATAATAGAGAAAAATACTAAATGTAATAATACCAATAATAATAGAGAAAAATAATAAATGTACCATATATTCTCGAGTATAAACTGACCCAAATATAAGCCAGCCAGGACCCTCACCCGAGTATAAGCTGAGGGGGGCTTTTTCAGTCTTAAAAAAAAAGAGCTGAAAAACTAGGCTTATACTCGGGTATATACAGTAATTAAAATACATTCCAATGATAAGACATGTCATGCAAAACAAGATCTAAGCCGTTCCGGATCAATTGCACAATTTCCGTTTAAAATTATTGCACTGCACTATTTTTCAATGCGTCCCAAACCGGATTTGTTCTGCAGTGTAGAAGCACCCAAGGCTGAAGACTTTGGGAAACTACAACTCCCGGAATTGCAATAGTATTGACTCCCAAGTTACATATTTTTGGGCATCTAAGTGATATCAAACTGAATTCGTGATTCAGTGGAAACGTACCCCACCAGTTACCGAGAAGCTGTGCTCAATGGGAAGTGTTTAAGTCTCGCCGCAAGTATTGTAATCCTCAACTGAGGATATTTTGAGGCTCTTTGTGAACTCTTCCCCTTTCTTTAGGGATTTTGGAATTGCCAAAATACACCTGGCCGAGGCCTCCGAGAAGCTGGGTACGATGCTCACCTTGAGAAACCTGCCTTTGAAGGACAGAGATATGAAGCCGACGGGAGTAAGAGAGGACTTTTGGTGTATTTGGAGATCTAATGTATAGATATTAGAGCTGTGCGATAGATGAAAAAATTGTTCCAAAACTCATTACAAATTTACGGGGTGCCAACATTTAGTTTCTTTCTTTAAAAAAATTATTGAAATAAAATAAAGTTTTCTTTACATAAAAAGTACATTTGGGGTATAGGAAAGTGGGAATAAGAAAAAAGAAAGAAAAGAAAAAAAGGGAAAAAAAGAAAAAATAATATTGGTAGCTTCTTTTCTTCAAAGTACAGTAGAGTCTCACTTACCCAACGTAAATGGGCCGGCAGAATGTTGGATAAGCAAATATGTTGGATAATAAGGAGAAATTAAGGAAAAGCCTATTAAACATCAAATTATGTTATGATTTTACAAATGAAGCACCAAAACATCATGTTAGACAACAAATTTGACAGAAAAAGTAGTTCAATACGCAGTAATGCTATGTAGTAATTACTGTATTTATGAATTTAGCACCAAAATATCACTATATATTGAAAACATTGACTACAGAAATGTGTTGGATAATCCAGAACGTTGGATAAGTGAGTGTTGGAAAAGTGAGACTCTACTGTATTATTGGTTTTATTACATTTATTATTTTACTCTATTTATTATTATTATTATTACATTTATTATTTTACTCTATTATCATTATTACATTTATTATTTTACTCTATTAATAATGTTACTATTACATTTAGTTTACTCCATTATTATTATTACTATTATTATTATGAATACATTTATTATTTCACTCTGATACGATTATTGTTGCATTTATTATTTTAATCTATTTATTTTTACATTTATTATTTTACTGTATTTATTAGTATTGTTACATTTATTATTTTAAAAGGATACATAAGCACATTTACATTGAAGAAGATGAGAATAATGATTTGATCGGAGTTGGACAGTCTTATATTCAATTTGAGCTTTATTTAAATATTCAAAAACATTTAACCTACTGATGCCTCAATTGATGTAATTTCATTGGTATCTGTTTTTATTTCTGAAATTTATCACTCTCGGCTTATACTGGAGTCAATGTTTTCTCAGTTTATTTTGTGGTAAAATTAGGTGCCTCGGCTTATATTCGGGCCGTCTTATACTCGAGTATATACGGTATTTTATGTAACTTTATTTCAGTGCACCATTACGATCCGGGTTTGCTTTTCTCCCCTTGAACCTGCTCTGCGCCCGACTCTGGATACAACAAAGTACTGTTTGCAGAAACTCAGTAAGTAGCAAAGACTTCTTGGCGTTGTCATTGGGTTCACAAGGGACAAGTAAGCCACGAGTTGGTGAAGGAAGCCTGCAAATAGTAGAACAGTTGATGGTGGTTGAAAATGATTGAAATGATTATTCTTGGACTGGTGCTAGTCCTCATTGGATCCCAGTTTGTGCAATGTTTCCAGTGGGGAGAAATTGAACAATTCTACCCAAAAGCATTGGTTCATAGAACATTAGAAAATATAGAGTTGCCCGTTCTTGGGTTGCCCCATTCTTCTGGTGGCAGATTAAAACTATTTAAATCAATTGTTTGAATTGTTATTAAGTATTTTATACTTCGTAGACACTCAGTTAACTAGCATTCTCAAGCAACCAGGGAGGGAAATCAAAGAAATAATCCCACATTCACAAAGATGTCTGTATAAACCAGGGGTCCTCAAACTTTTAAAGCAGAGGGCCGGTCACCAATCCTTCAGACTGTGGAGGGGCCGAATTATCATTTGGGAAAAAAAACCCGAACAAATTCCTATGCACACTGCACATGTCTTATTTGTAGTGCAAAACAACAACAACAATGAAAGAACAATACAATATTTAAAAATGAAACCAATTGTAACCAACATAAACCTATCGGGATTTCAATGGGAAGTGTCGGCCTGCTTCTGGCCAATGAGATAGTCAAGTTCATCAGGATTGTTGTTGTTGTTGCGTGCCTTCAAGTCATTTCAGACTTTGGGCGAGCCTAAGTCTAAAATTATTTATTTATTCATTTACTACAATTATTTATTACATTTATATCCCGCCCTTCTCACCCCGAAGGGGACTCAGAGCAGAGTATGTACATACAATATATTATGTTATTAGCGTAGCACAATGTTAGCATTATATATTACTATATTGAACTATACTACTATACTGTCATATTATATGTAATATATAACATATAATTAATATTATTGTATGCTATTATTAGTATTATATTGTATAACATCATAATATTATTATCAGTATTATATGTATATACAATATATAACATTATTAAAATGATATAAAATATTATATTATAAAACTGAGGGCGGGGGCCAGGTAAATGACCTTGGAGGGCCGCATCTGGCCCCCGGGCCTTAGTTTGGGGACCCCTGGTATAAACCATAAAACTATGTCACGTTAAGCTAAGTTTCCGTTTTATTTCCTTTGATATGACTATTGCCAACAGTATGGTCTAATATGGCATACAGTATTACTTCGGTCTATTTGTCATAATAACTCTCAAGCAACCAGAAACTACATTTATCCAGCTTCAACCAATCCCCATAGATGCTGGTTATTATTTTATTATGACACAGCAAACAAGATAGATATGCTGGATTTCGTATCACAAAATCACAAGTCGAACACTTCCCAAGTGTCTAGGACTGTGTGATGTATTTTCGGATGATGCGTGCAGATCCCAGTAAGGTGGCCTTTTGCAGTTGGCAGATCGTAATTTTGTCAATGTCTATTGTTTCCAAATGCTGGCTGAGATCTTTTGGCACGGCACCCAGTGTGCCGATCACCACTGGGACCACCTGCACTGGTTTCTGCCAGAGTCTTTGAAGTTCAATCTTGAGGTCCTGATAGCGGCTGAGTTTTTCCTGTTATTTTTCGTCAATGCGACTGTCACCTGGGATGGCGACATCAATGATCCAAACCTTTTGCTTTTCCACAACTGTGAGGTCTGGTGTGTTGTGTTCCAGAACTTTGTCAGTCTGGATTCGGAAGTCCCACAGTATCTTTGCGTGCTCATTTTCCAATACTTTTGCAGGTTTGTGATCCCACCAGTTCTTTACTGCTGGGAGGTGGTACTTGAGGCATAAGTTCCAATGGATCATTTGGGCCACATAGTTGTGTCTCTGTTTGTAGTCTGTCTGTGCGATTTTCTTACAGCAGCTGAGGAGATGATCAATGGTTTCGTTGGTTTCCTTGCACAGTCTGCATTTTGGGTCATCAGCTGATTTTTCGATCTTGGCCTGAATTGCCTTTGTCCTGATGTCTTCCTCCTGGGCTGCAAGGATCAGGCCTTCTGTCTCCTTCTTCAGGGTCCCATTCGTGAGCCAGAGCCAGGTCTTCTCCTTTCAGCTTTTCCTTCAATTTTGTCAAGGAACTTTCCATGCAATGTTTTGTTGTGCCAGCTGTCAGCTCTAGTTTGTAGTGCGGTTTTCTTGTACTGATTTTTTGTCTGCTGTGCTTTGAGGAGTTTCTGATTTTTATCATCATCATCATCATCATCATCATCCTAGCTTGGATGCCCAACATTGCCCAGATTATTAGAAAAAGTCAATATTTAATTGTACAAAATGCATAAGGCTGTGGATGAACAGTGATTGCAGGACTCTTGCCTTGTGATCCTTGCCAGTTTGCTGCCCCATTTGCGCCAAGGAATCCGTCCTGGAAGAAGTGGGTGCCCAGGAGACGCGTGCCATTGAGATGCCTTCACCCAATGTGGCGATGAAGGAGCTGGCAAACAAAAAGCAGGAGTTCCAGGTAAGGCAGCCCAGGTTCAAAGTGAAGAGGACAATTATCCTGTTTTTAAGTATTGAAGCTAAAGGGGATTCCGTTGCGGCAAACCATTTGCAAACTCCTGAGCGATCCTGAAAGTTGTGTGTCTCGCCAAAAGTGCTTCGAAGACATAACCATCTGCGATGGAATCTTCCGAAGTAGCCACGGAAGTTGTGCCTCTCGCCCAAAAATGCTTCAAAGATGTGACCAATGTGACCATCTCTCCACTTTGCAGGTGCGGGTGCGAATCCTAGAATGTCGGCAACTGCAGGAAAACAACATCAAGCCGGTGGTCAAGGTGTACATTGGGGACCAAGTCTTCCGGACACGAATCAAAGCTGGGAACAACCCTTTCTACAATGAGGTGTGCTTTCCTTGGTCTTGGAGAAGCAGGTGGACCCGATGGGATCTAGAGACACGGATGTCCTGAAACAAAGAGGCATCAGAGCTTATCCTGAGCTAAATCTAGTCCATTTGGTTCTCAAAGGGAGCAATGAGTAATTCTAGCAACATGGTTTCCCCTGTTAGAAAGCCTTCAAAAGCTACTTTTGTGTCTCTACCTTCAAGTCACTTGTGGGGTGACGATGGTCCCATGGATTTTCATAGCTTTTGATAGGCAAGAAATACTTAGAGATGGTTTTCCTACGTAGTCCCTTGTTCCAAAATGCAGCCTATAGCATTTGGTATTGAATTTATTTTTTTAAAGCAATTTTTATTCAAGAAAAAGAAACCAAAGCAAAACGCACAAGCTGATAGTTTGGATATATAAACACAACAACGTACTATGGTATTACAGAGCCACCTTCCGCTTTGCTAACACTCTACTAATTCATAAATCCTACAACGGACCTTTACTCCATTGTTGTGAAAAAGTAATAAAGAAGTCCCAACCTTTGGTCCTCAGCATAGCACAGTGGGTTAACCATGGGTGGGGTGAGCTTCTGCCGTCAGCCTAGCTTCTACCTACCTAGCAGTTCAAAAACAGCAATGTGAGTAGATAAATAGGTACTGCTTTTACCAGGGAGGAAACAGGTGCCCCAGCGGTCCAATCAGGAAGGTGTCTATGAATGACAAAGTTCCTCGGCATGGAAGAATGGCGCAACAGCACCTCCTCATGGCCGGGTTGAGCACAGACTCCAGATGCCGCAGATGGAAAAAAGAGGAAAGCCTGCCTCTGTTTATCATTGTTATTGTGCAATATAGGAACCTGTTCATTTACAAGTAGAAACTGCACTATGTGACAACCAATTCATAACCTCCCAATTACAGGAATAACTTCAGTTGGGTCTAGCAAATAGATTTATCGTATCGTCTCCACCCTAAATATACATCAAACCTTAAACCTGCCCTTCACTTCCTTCTGTTTATTCCATCTATGTATTTATTTGTCCTGCAGATATTTGTCAAGAACTACAATGAGATGCCTCTCCGACTCTTTGATCAATTCATTACCATACAGGCAAGCCAGTCATTTCTTATGCAAAATATTATGTAAGGCAATTGCCTTCAATGGGTCCTGGCTCAGGAAGGAAATCAGGCCGAGAAACTCAGTCTCGTGAGAGATGCAAAAAGCAAAGTTTATTATCATAGCTATGATAAGGCAAACAGCCGTGGGCACCCATTTCAATGGGTCCATACTATGCAAATGGCTGCCGCAACATGTGTGTAGCAAACAAAGAATGTATACCTTGGCTTATCTAAATTTGACCAATGGCTGAGGGTCTTTCTCACCTTCCACACCTACTTGGCATAAATGATATCAATGACTTCACTTGTTTACTCTGAGCTTTCTTCTCTCTTTAGAACTTCCTGGAGAAAGACACCAGCTCACTGGAAGGGAGGGGCATATACAGAGGGCAAAGCTACATAGGCAAAAGTTTATTATTTTCTGGCTTATGGTCCCTTCAATTCCACAATCCAAAATTATCCACATGAGTAGCTGAAGGCCCTTTCAGACAGGCCCTATATCCCAGGGTCTGATTCCAGGTTTTCTGCTTTAAACTGGATTATATGAGTCTGCCTGGAAGGGCAGGACCCTGAGAGAGTGATGCCTTTGCTTTTGGATGGTTCAAGGCACAACTAGTTTGTTCCATGTGCAAGAATATTGAAAATATTGTGCACAAAACAACCTGCAGGCTATGGTATAAGGTGCATATGAACCATCAGTTAATTATCTTTATGATATCTCAGTATCTACATACAGGCATTCCAAAATCTGATCGCTCCAACAGTGTTAATCGTAGCATTGGAAAGATATAAGTGATAGTCTGTAGCTATAGAGAGGTATAGGAAGACGTTTGCTCTGCACAGGCGTGAGATGACCACCATTTACTGGTGTTGTGTCAGCCTTGGAGTGCCTTTTTTTTCCTCTGGGGGCTGGTGGTGGCTTCTCTGCGCATGCGCAGAATGCATTATTGCGTTTATGGGTTTTTTCTGTCATTTCCTCGTAGTATTTTTATGGGGGGTTTTTTTGTAAAAACATAGACCTGATGACTATGTCTTTTGTTGCCAAATTTGGTGTTATTTCCTCCAGTAGTTTTGTTGTTTAAGTTAAGGGGAAAACGGTCAGAACATTTATATATATATATAGATTGACTCAACCAAGGAAGCTACATCCCTGCGTTCCAAGCTGCTGAAGACATGAGATCTCCCATTTGAAGGGCTGTCATGGGTTAAAGCCAAATGACAATAAATTTTAGGGTCTAGAAATCTTGCAGAGACTCATAAGTCTTTAACCTTCTCAGCTCTGGGATCCAAACAAAAGACACAGTTGTGGTAGATGGTGGATTTCCAGGTGATGATTGTCATTTCCTTAGGTACTGAATTCCAGAGCCATAAGAGCGGATTCACTCATTGGAGTATTCAAGGTGAGCGTCTCCTACTTTTGGGTTAAATCAGATGAGATAGGAGCTCTCCAAGTGGATAGACATGTGCTTATCACAGCATGGGATATTCCTCAGTTCTGTATCTTGCCTTTAGCAAGCTTTATTCTGCTCTTATGCACCAGAAGAAGGGTGGAGACAAGTACCTCCAAGAAAAATCCCATTACAGGTGGAGAACGAGACTATTTGCAAGAATTGTATATTTTCTTTGTGTCTAATTATTTCCCTGTTGCTCTTAACTATATGTGGCTACGTAACCCACATTGGAGAATCCGATGCTAATCTCCAAAACAAGGAAAATATGTTGTTGTTATTGTATTTATATCCCACGTTTTTGCTCTCTCAAAAGTTCCCCAGGCCTTTGGATTCTGTGATTTATTTTTCCTTCACTAACAACATCTTAATATCGTTTTTTTTTTAAACATGATTTATCAGGTAATTCATCATTGGGTCAGCTACCTCCCTTAGAACAATTCAATGACTCAATGCTACCCTCCTGTAGAGCATTTTGAATGATGTTACAGTATAAAAACAATAAAGATTTCCAAGTCTGATTATTTGGAAACTGTTTCCCTTCCCATTTTGCAGGAGTAGCATAATGCCTCCTATGTCTTTTCTTTGCAGATTGAGATAGGACTTGTGTACAACTCCCCAGGTACGCTCATCCATAGACGGGTGCAAATTATGGGGCTTTGAGTGCATTAACGTAGTTTGACATCACTTTTAACTTCCATGGCTCAATGCTATGGAATCGTGGGGAATTGTAACTTGACAAGGCACCAGCACTCTTTGGCTGGGATGGATAAAAACCTTGCAGAACTATGACTCCCAGGACTTTGAATGGGAGATTGTGGGAGAAACTCCACGTTGTACTGTATTTACTACCATCTAGATCGGTGATTCCCAAAGTGGACGCTACCGCCCCCTGGTGGGCACTGGAGCGATCCAGGGGGGCGGTGATGGCACCTATTAGGACACAGGGGCGGGGCCACAGGAGGGGCGGGGCCGCTTCCCATGTGCCGAAGACAGGGCTGAGCACCTGAGGTGCCTGTTAGGACACGGGGGCGGAGCTAGAGGAGTGGGCGTGGCTTCTTCCCAAGAGCCCGAGACAGGGCTGAGAATCTATATCTCTCCTGAGGTGCTTGTTGGGACACAGAGAGCGGAGCTAGGGAACAAGGCGGGGCCTCCTTCCAAGAGCCCGAGACAGGGCTGAGCCTCTATACTTTTCCTGAAAGGCCTTTAGGACTAAAGAGCGGGGCTAGCGGTGGGGGCGGGGCCTCCTTCTAAGAACCTGAGACAGGGCTGAGCCTCTATACCTCTCCTGAGAGGCCTTTAGGACTAAAGGGCAGGGCTAGGGGTGGGGGCGGGGCCTCTTCCCAAGAGCGTGAGACAGGGCTAAGCCTCTATACCTCTCCTGAGAGGCCTTTTAGGACTAAAGGGCGGGGTTGGGGTGGGGGCGGGGCCTCCTTCCAAGAGCCCAAGACAGGGCTGAGCCTCTATACTTCTCCTGAGAGGCCTTTTAGAACTAAAGGGCGGGGCTAGGGGTGGGGGCGGGGCCTCTTCCCAAGAGCGTGAGACAGGGCTGAGCCTCTATACCTCTCCTGAGAGGACTTTTAGGACTAAAGGGCGGGGCTGGGGTGGGGGCGGGGCCTCTTCCCAAGAGCGTGAGACAGGGCTGAGCCTCTATACTTCTCCTGAGAGGCCTTTTAGGACTAAAGGGCGGGGCTAGGGGTGGGGGCGGGGCCTCTTCCCAAGAGGTTCAGCCCTGTCAGTTACTTGGGAAGAGGCCCCTCCCGCTCCTCTAGCCCCGCCTCCTGTGTCCTGCCAAGCGCCGCAAGATAGGGATAGAAGCTCAGCCCTGCCTCAGAGTTCATAGCTCCGCCCATCCCAGTCCTGGCTGCCCATTTGTGGCCCCGCCCCCCTCCCCACCCTGCATCTTGGACTAGGGGAGAGGCTCAGCCCTGCCCTTTTGAGCAGGAGCCACGCCCACCCTTCTAAGCCACGCCCACCCTTTCCAGGGGGCGCTGAGTCATATTTTTTCTGGAAAGGGGGTGGCAGGCCAAATAAGTTTGGGAACCACTGACATAGTTTGACATCACTTTTAACTTCCATGGCTCAATGCTAGGGAATTGTGGGGAATTGTAACTTGATAAGGCGCCATCACTCTTTGGCCGGAATGGATAAAAACCTTGCAGAACTATAACTCCCAGGACTTTGAATGGGAGATGGTGGGAGAAACTCCATGTTGTATTCACTACCATCTAGATGAGTGGTTCCCAACTTGTGTTCATGGACCACCAGTGGTCCGCAAGAACAAAAATAGGATCTGCAGCCTCAATGTTACTACACCATTGCAATGAGAGCAACTGGTCTCGCGAAACCCTCTTATAGTGCCAAGGGAATGGGGATGTCGGGAGGGGAGAGGCTGACTATCCATGAAAGGCAAGACAAGCCTCCTGACTGCTGCTTCTCCTCCTCCTTCCTCCCCCTGAATGGAGCCGTTCTGTGTGCATCTTTGTTATGGCCTTGGTGTCTTCGTTTTTAGGCCAGTTCCTGGGGGGTTTTTTTGGGTGCTGATTCAAAAAATAGCATTGGATAGACCACATCAGCTCTAGATTATTAAATATGGCTTTCTGTGGGCGAGTAGATGGCGACTACTGGATGGCTATGTTCTGTATCAGAAACTAGAGCTGATGTGGTCTATCCAATGCAATTTTCTCAATCAGCACCCCAAATAACTAAACCGAATCTAAAGTTGACCAAAAACAGATTCATAGCCCTTTTGGTTCGAATGTTGGAGAGTGGTCCCTGGTCAAAGTGGTCTCTGTTCAAGTGGTCCCTGGTCCAAAAAAGTTTGGGAGCCACTGATCTAGATTATGTCTTGATTGTTTGGACTTCCTTTCCTCAGGCCATGTGTTGCTCTCCAGGTGGTTGACCCTCTATGACCCCAACAACCTCAATGCTGGACTAAAGGGCTACGTGAAAGTCAACCTTTGTGTCTTAGGAGCTGGCGATCGCGTGCCGGTAATAATCATATTCCTTTTTTTCATCCCAGAGAAAAAATAATAATGAAAGAGCAAGGCACTGAAAAGTGGAGGAAGGCTGGACGTTCCCATTTCAGCCTCTCTTCTCTCCATAGGAAACAGACTTTGTGGACGCGAAGGGGGATACGGAAGCCATGCTTTTACGGCCGGCAGCCATGCCGTCCGGCCGCTTGGTCACCCTCCAGCTCTACGTCTTCCAAGCCCAAGATATGCCTCACAGTGAGTCGTAGTACAACCCCTCCATTTCATAACGGGATATATCTTAGTATCAAGGACTACCTTTAATATCTTTTTAAAAAATATCACTTGTATTGTAAGTTTTGAAAGCAACTTTGATACAGTTCTTATTGCGACAACATTTGTCTTTTCTGAATACGATAAAAACAATTGAGCAGTATTTGTATTATCTACAATACATTTGTTTTATAGGGTGGTTTTTTTTTACCCTGGTGGTATTCAGTAGTCAAGCTTTATATAAGTATTAATTTTCTCTTTTTGTAAATACTCTTTCAATGGTTTCCAATTCGTTGTGTTTATTAGTGTTCTGTCCTGAGCCATTTTTTGTTCATGTTCATGGCCCCTGATGGCTCAGTGTGGTAAAGCGCTGAGTTGCTGAACTTGGAGACCGAAAGGTCCCAGGTTCAAATCCCGGGAGCGGAATGAGCGCCCGCTGTTAGATCCAGCTCCTGCCAACCTAGCAGTTCGAAAACATGCCAATGTGAGTAGATCAATAGGTACTGCTCCGGCGGGAAGGTAACGGCGTTCCATGCAGTCATGCCATTGGCCACATGACCTTGGAGGTGTCTACGGACAACGCCGGCTCTTCGGCTTAGAAATGGAGATGAGCAACAACCCACAGAGTCAGTCACGACTGGACTTAACGTCAGGGGAAAACCTTTACCTTTACCTAGGTCCATGTTGATTATATCTAACACTTTACTGAGCCATTTTTCCTTGTTGGGTACTTCTTCAATTTTCCATTTCTGTGCCAATACTATTCTTGCCACAGTAGTCAGGTAGAATATTATCTTATCGGTGTTTGTGTCTACGTGAGGATCAGTAATTCCCAATAAAAAACATTCTGGATTAAATTCTGCTTATGTAGAATCTTTATCATTTCTTTATACACCTCATACCAATTTTTTAAAAATCTTTTTACACTCCCACCACATATGGTTGAAGGTGCTGCTGTTCTTCCGACATTTCCAGCACTTATTTGTTATTTTCCCTTTGTTATATTTTGCCAGCTTGTTCGGAGTCAGGTACCACATATAAAACATTTTGTACCAATTCTCCTTATTTTCCGTAGTATATGCATATCTTAATTTCTTTACCCAGATCTCCTCCCATTGACTCATGTAAATTGTATGGCCTATTACTCTAGCCCATTTTACCATGACTTCCTTGACTTGTTCTTCTTCTAATGCCCAGGTAAGTAGTTGTTTGTATATAATTTTTATTAGTTTGTTATTTATCGTTATGATTTTATTCCAAAATGTTTCTTTCATCTCGAATCCTTTATTTTTATCCTCTTTATATTCTTCGTTAATTTGCCAATACTGAAGCCAGTTTATAGTTGGGTCTTTAATATCTTAATGGATGGGGCCCGGGATTTCGGAAACGTGCTCAAATGCCCAAGTCTGATGCCATAGGGCAGCTTTGAGAAACCACCCTCTTTTGCCCATAGAAAAGAATTTGACCCCTTTTGTTGTTCTGTTTCCTCTGCAGTGAAGGGAGACCATGTGAATAATGTCAGAGCGGAAGACCCCACTGGAACCTCCGTGGACTCCTCTCTGGAAGTCAATTTTGCAGGGAAAGTGGTGAGTAATATGTATTATTATTGTGTTGTGTTCTCATGGCCAGAATCACTGGGTTGCTGTGAGTTTTCCGGGCGGTATGGCCATGTCCCAGAAGCATTCTCTCCTGACGTTTCGCCCACCTCTATGGCAGGCACCTTCAGAGGTTAGAAAGACAAGAGTTCTTTCTCCCACCTGGACATCATTCCACAGATATACTGTATATACTTGAGTATAAGCCTAGTTTTTTAGCCCCTTTTTTAAGACTGAAAAAGCCCCCCTCGGCTTATACTCGGGTGAGGGTTCTAGTTGGCTTATATTTGGGTCAGCTTGTACTCGGGAATATATGGTACATTTATTATTTTTCTCTATTATTATTGGTATTACTACATTTATTATTTTTCTCTATTATTGTTGCTACTATTACATTTATTTTACTCTATTATTATTATTATTATTATTATTATTATTATTATTATTTCACTCTGATCTTCTTCTTATTATTATTGCATTTATTAGTTTACTCTATTTATTATTACATGTATTATTTTCCTGTATTTATTATTTTATTTTATGACACAGCAAACAAGATGGATATGCTGGATTTCGTATCACAAAATCACAAGTCGAACACTTCCCAAGTGTCTAGGAATGTGTGATGTTATTATTGTTGTTGTTGTTATTATTATTATTATTATTATTATTATTATTATTATTATCTTCATCATTATTATTATTATGTATAGGCTGGATGGCCATCTGTTGGGAGTGGTTGGATTGTGTCCTCCATGGCAGAATTGGGTTGGCCTAGATGGCCTTTAGGGGTCTCTCCTAACTGTATGGCTCACCCCAAGTGTGGCTCACTCAAGGTCCACGGCTGAGCGGGGATTCGAACCCTTGAGCCGTAGTCTCATGTTCAAAGCATTGCACCGTGCTGTCTCCCAAAGGGTTAGCATAAGTAATCCAATTTACTTCCGAGTTCTAAAAGCTCGCATCTGTACACATTGCCTTCTCTTTTCTTACCTGCTCTCTCCTTTGGTTCACATTCTCAGCTCAATACCAAAATCGTGTTTGGAGATGCCAACCCTGTCTGGAACCAGCGGATGTCATTTCCCATGCTGGTGAGCAGGCAGAATTAACTGGAAACTGGGATTAGAAGAGGGAGAATAAAGGTAAAGGTAAACGTGTCCGACTCTGGGGGTTGGTGCTCATCTCCATTTCTGAGCCGAAGAGCCGGCGTTGTCCGTAGACACCTCCAAGGTCATGTGGCCGGCATGGAGCGCTGTTACCTTCCCACCGGAGCAGTATCTATTGATCTACTTACATTTGCATGTTTCCGAACTACTAGGTTGGCAGAAGCTGGGGCTAACAGCAGGCGCTAACTCCGCTCTCCGGATTCGAACCTGCAACCTTTTGGTCTGCAAGTTCAGCAGCTCAGTGCTTCAACACGCTGCGCCATCAGGGGCCACCGAGAGAGAATAAACTGCTGTAATTGGGAAACAAGGCTCAAAGAATTGCCTCTTCCCATATGACCTTGTCCCATTGTACCTTAATTCTGCAACAAGATTGTCTTTGGCAGGGTTACATGAAAGCTTGCTGCCAATATTTGTTATTTTCCAATCAATTTCCAAAACTTTGATTGGCCAGAGAGTAGATAGGTACAGTTTCAAAATATCACAGACGCTTCTTGGCCAATTTCTTGACTTCCAAAGGCTGTGGCATCAAAAATCAATTGCAAAAACAGAACGAGGCAATAAGCTATCTAAACCAGTGTACCAAAAACATAATTGTTAGGCCTAACAGAATTATAGAATCATAGAATCAGAATAATAGAATAGAATAGAATAGAATAGAATAGAATAGAATAGAATAGAATAGAATCATAGAGTTGGAAGAGACCTCACGGGCCATCCAGAAATAGTTTCCATTCTGAGATTTTCTACTAAACATAGATGCAGGGATTTTCTTAACCGCCCTCTTTTTTCTTTGCAGATGCCATCCATATGTGACCTCATAAAACTGTCTGCTATTGATGGGTGAGCACTGATGTTTGAGTCCTATCCCAAGCAAAAATTAAAATCTTGGCCAATCAAATTTAATTGAGCCTTAGGGTACATCTATACTGCAGAATCAATCCAGATTGGCACCACTTAAACTCTTCACTGCTGCCCCTAATTGGGTAATAAATATTGAAACCTTTTTTTTCATTGATTGCACAGGCTTGGTGTGTGTTTGTTTTTAAACAAAGCCACTGTCACTATCAAATCTCACAATGCTCCACCAACTCCTGCGTTTTGTTTTCTAGGGATCAAAGTGGAGATGGGCAAATTCTTGGGTTCGCCTTTCTGAGCCTCTCCCAGATCTCTTGCAGTGGAACTGAAATTGAGAATAAAAGTAAGGAAGCTTCAATTCCCTTCCCGCATCATGGCTAGTTGCAGCCAAATTTGGAGGCCAGACATAGCATCCCACGACGGCTACTAACTTGTCTAACGCTAGAGTTGTTATGAATAACTTTTCAATAACTTTAAAGCATCTGTTCTTTTTAATTGCAATTTTCCAGTAAGAGAGAGGGTATCTTTAATATGGATATCTTTAATATGGTGCTTGTTGTAAGTTTTTAAAAATTGTTTTATTTGATATCTTAATTGGGTTTTAATCGGGATATGATATTTTAATTGATTATGAATTGTATGAGTTTTATATGCTGTACGCTGCTTTGAATCCCACCCACGGTAGAAAAGCGGGATAGAAATGAATAAATAATAATAATAATAATAATAATAATAATAATAATAATAATAATAATAATATCAGAACTTTTACACTTGTACACAAAGAACGACATTGGAGATATAGACATCCAAAATACAGTGGTTGTTGTTCCAAAGTTGTAAATGAATAATAGATGTTTTTCTAGCATGAAACATATTATGAATATGTTTTTATTGTACAATAATAATAATAATAATAATAATAATAATAATAATAATATCAGAACTTTTACACTTGTACACAAAGAACAACATTGGAGATACAGACATACAACCTACAGTTGTTGTTGTTCCAAAGTTGTAAACGAATAATAGATGTTTTTTCCAGCCTGAAACATGTTACGAGTATGTTTTATTATACAATAATAATAATAATAATAATAATAATAATAATAATAATAATTAATATCAGAACTTTTACACTTGTACACAAAGAACGACATTGGAGATACAGACATACAACCTACAGTTGTTGTTGTTCCAAAGTTGTTAACGAATAATAGATGTTTTTTCCAGCCTGACACATGTTACGAGTATGTTTTATTGTACAATAATAATAATAATAATAATAATAATAATAAATAATATCAGAACTTTTACACTTGTACACAAAGAACGACATTGGAGATACAGACATCCAAAATACAGTTGTTGTTCCAAAGTTGTAAACGCATAATAGATGTTTTTCCAGCCTGAATCATGTTGTATGTTTTTATTGTAAAATAATAATAATAATAATAATAATAATAATAATAATAATAATAATAATAATAATACATCACACACTCCTAGACACTTGGGAAGTGTTCGACTTGTGATTTTGTGATACGAAATCCAGCATGTCTATCTTGTTTGCTGTGTCATAATAAAATAATAATAATAACTTTATTCTTGTACCCTGCCACCATCTCCCCGAAGGGACTTGGGGACGAGCCCAACAATAACATCAGTTAAAACATGATCCATGAATAAAAACAATGAAACAATAAATATGCATTGAAGAAGATGAGAATAACGATTTTATCAGAGTCGGACAGTCTTATCTTAAATTTGAGCTTGATGTAAATATTCAGAAACATTTAACCTACTGATGCCTCAATTAATGTAATTTTCTTGGTATCTGTTTTTATTTCTGAAATTTACCACCCTCGGCTTATACTTGAGTCAATGTTTTCCCAGTTTTTTGTGGTAAAATTAGGTGCCTCGGCTTATATTCGGGTTGGCTTATACTCAAGTATATATGGTAAATATATATATATATACACACATCATTTTAATATGCCAGAGTTATATGAGATTGGGTTTTGCTTTTCCCTTTCTGGATTTCAGAGGACTTCTCGGGCTTCCAGCCGTGTTTTGGGCCGAGCTTCCTCACCTTGTATGGGAACCCAAAGGAGTTTGTGGCCCAAGGAGACGCTTTAGAGGACTTCAGAGTCGGGGCGGTGAGTCTGGGCCCAGAAATGGAAACCTCAACTGTTCTTCAGAAGCATCCAGAATGGGAGAACAAGGTCTCTGCTTCCTCTCTTTTCCTTACCCGCAGATGTTTTGCACTCTCCGTATCTTCTAGGAGGAAGGGATCGCTTACCGAGGAAGAGTCCTGGTGGAGCTGAGCATCAAAACAGAAAAGCTTGTCGTTCCCAAATTAGAAAACATTCCCGAAGAGTCCGTTAAAAGGATTGAGGTAACCACACAATGAAATGCACCCAGGGTAGAAGGAAGCATGGAGGGTGCCCTGTTTACCTATTGTATTATTTTACTTACTTACTGTATATCCTTGAATATAAACCAAGCTTTCAGCCCTTTTTGGGGATGAAAAATACCCCCTCAGCTTCTATTCAAGTGAAGCTAAATTGCTGTGTAAGAGCAGAGCGACAAACCTATTATTATTATTATTATTATTATTATTATTATTATTATTATTATTATTATTTTATTATGACACAGCAAACAAGATAGATATGCTGGATTTCGTATCACAAAACCACAAGTCAAACACTTCCCAAGTGTCTAGGACTGTGTGATGTATTTTCGGATGATGCGTGCAGATCCCAGTCGGGTGGCCTTTTGCAGTTAGCAGATCGTAATTTTGTCAATGTCCATTGTTTCCAAATGCCGTCTGAGATCTTTTGGCATGGCACCCAATGTGCCGATCACCACTGGGACCACCTGTACTGGTTTCTGCCAGAGTCTTTGAAGTTCAATCTTGAGGTCCTGATAGCGGCTGAATTTTTCCTGTTGTTTTTCGTCAATGCGGCTGTCACCTGGGATGGCGACATCAATGATCCAAACCTTTTTCTTTTCCACAACTGTGATGTCTGGTGTGTTGTGTTCCAGAACTTTGTGAGTCTGGATTCGGAAGTCCCACAGTATCTTTGCGTGCTCATTTTCCAATACTTTTGCAGGTTTGTGATCCCACCAGTTCTTTGCTGCTGGGAGGTGGTACTTGAGGTATAAGTTATTATTATCACAAATAATAATAATAATAATAATAATAATAATAATAATAATAATAACTCAGCCGCTATCAGGACCTCAAGATTGAACTTCAAAGACTCTGGCAGAAACCAGTGCAGGTGGTCCCGGTGGTGATGGGCACACTGGGTGCCATGCCAAAAAATCTCAGCCGGCATTTGGAAACAATAGACATTGACAAAATTACGATCTGCCAATTGCAAAAGGCCACCTTGCTGGGATCTGCACGCATCATCCGAAAATACATCACACAGTCCTAGACACTTGGGAAGTGTTCGACTTGTGATTTTGTGATACAAAATCCAGCATATCTATCTTGTTTGCTGTGTCATAATAAAATAATAATAATAATAATAATAATAATAATAATAATAATAATAATAATAATACTTTATTTATATACCGCCCTATCTCCTGGATGGGACTCAGGGTGGTTTCAAATCATAAAAACAACACATTCATTACATAACAACATAATAACACATTATTAAACAAGGTAAAACAATACAATTATATAGCAATAAATAACACTTACACAACCTGATCAAGGGGACAAGAACCACAAACCCAATATATTAAAGTGTATCATTTCAGGCTAGATAAATCTTGAATATATTGCACAAGATTTATCTAGCCTGAAATGATACTTTAATATATTAAAGTTATTATCATAAAGTTATTGTTGATACTGCATTGTTTTTGTTAACCCTCCTTTTATACTTATAGAGCTAGTTTACTGTTTTTCTTTGAAATACGGTAAATATTCAAAAACATTCAACCTACTGATGCCTCAATTAATGTCATTTTATTGGTATCAGTTTTTATTTTTTGAAGTGTACCAATAGCTGCTGCATTTCTCACCCTTGGTAAATAGGTTTTCCCAGTTTTTTGTGGTAAAATTGGGTGCCTCGGCTTATATTCGGGTCAGCTTATACTCGGGTATATATGGTATTTATAATATTAACACCCTTTTAAGGGTAAGGAAGGACATATTGCTACCCAGTGACTGTTTAATTCGTATTACTCTCCTGGCCTTTTCTTGGGTTCAGCACTCTGGAGAGCACCTTTTAAAGTATATCCAAAGCTTGGGGTGCATTAAAATGGGGAATAAAAATAGATATTATCCTCTGTATCTTAACTCACGGTGATTCTTTGGCCCCGCAGCGCTTCTTGCCCCAGACCCGGTACGGGCTGTGTGTTGTCTTTTACTCCGCCACCATGTTGGCCAACATCAAGGAACAAATACAGTTCGAGGTCAGCATTGGGAACTACGGCAACAAATTCGACGGGACATGCAAACCCTTTGCCTCCACCACGCAGTACAGCCATGCCGTGTTCGATGGTAAGAAATTGGGGTAGAAAACCCAGTGAGTTGGTGTCGCACCTCAGAATAGTTCACCTTGCTGTTGACACCAAGCCACACACAGAGGATAGTCTTTTCCAGTTCTATTGAGCAAAAGCAGTATATCTATATATATAAAAGGGTAATGAAATTTCGGCCTAGGACAAAACAACAAAACTACACATCCCAGAAACACTAAACTTGGCAGCACAACCCCTCATCCATGCCTCTACGTTCATACAACAAAAAGAAAAGAAAAATAAAGTCCTAATTAGAGGGAGAGGAATAATTGTTTTTATCCAACTGCTGCCAGTTAAAGGCTAAGCTCCGCCCACTTGCTCTCCTAGCAACCCACTCAGCCCAGGGGACAGGCAGAGTTAGGCCACACTTCCACACTGCCTATAAGATGCAGATTATCTAATTTTAACTGGCTTATATGGCAGTGTAGACTCAAGGCCCTTCCACACAGCTATATAACCCATTTATAATGGACTTAATGTAAGGTAAAACCTTTACCCTTTACCTTAACTACCACCAGTTCCTCAAGACTTTATTTCCCATACCACCATACTTTGCCACAGCAATGCGTGGCCGGGCACAGCTAGTATATATATATATAAAATATCAAAGCAGGCAAAAATATAGTTCCCAAAGTAGTTGTAAAATAGAGTCAATAAATCCAAATGGTCCACAGGCAAAAAGCAAAGATGATAGGATTCAGGAGCCCCGATGGCGAAATGTGTTAAAGCGCTGAGCTGCTGAACTTGCAGACCCAAAGGTCCCTGGTTCAAATCCCGGGAGCGGAATGAGCGCCCGCTGTTAGCTCCTGCCTCTGCCAACCTAGCAGTTCGAAAACACGCCAATGTGAGTAGATCAATAGGTACCGCTCTGGCGGGAAGGTAACGGTGCTCCATGCAGTCATGCCTATGGCCACATGACCTTGGAGGTGTCTATGGACAACGCCGGCTCTTCGGCTTAGAAATGGAGATGAGCACTAACCCCCAGAGTGTGAGTAGATCAATAGGTACTGCTCTGGCGGGAAGGTAACAGCGCTCTATGCAGTCATGCCTTATGGCCACATGACCTTGGAGGTGTCTACGGACAACGCCGGCTCTTTGGCCTAGAAATGGAGATGAGCATCAACCCCCAGAGTGTGAGTAGATCAATAGGTAACGCTCTGGCGGGAAGGTAACGGTGCTCCATGCAGTCATGCCTATGGCCACATGACCTTGGAGGTGTCTACGGACAACGCCGGCTCTTCGGCTTAGAAATGGAGATGAGCACTAACCCCCAGAGTGTGAGTAGATCAATAGGTACCGCTCTGCCGGGAAGGTAACGGCGCTCCATGCAGTCATGCCAATGGCCACATGACCTTGGAGGTGTCTACGGACAACGCCGGCTCTTTGGCTTAGATATGGAGATGAGTACCAACCCCCAGAGTTGGACACAACTGACTTAACGTCAGGGGAAAACCTTTACCTTACTAGGATGCACGAGCAGGAGAACTTCCAAAGCATAAAGATCTAGACCATCCACTCTGATGAAGCGAGAATTTGCTTTGACAGAGATTTGTCTCCCAACACACAGATTTAAAAGCAACTCAAAAATGCATTTCTCTTCCCCTCAGTGGCCTCCCGTTTTCCAGCTAATCTCAGGCTACGCTGAGGCATTCCTTTCCATTGCAAACGATCTGCCTGAGATAGCAGTGGAGCTTCTTGACCAGGGGTCCCCAAACATTTTAAACAGGGGGCCAGTTCACGGTCCCTCAGACTGATTGAGGGCCGAACTATAGTTTTTTAAAAAAAACTATGAACAAATTCCTATGCACACTGCACATATCTTATTATGAAGTAAAAAAACAAACAAAAAGGGAACAAATACAGCCTCAATGTTAATAATAATAATAATAATCATCATCATCATCATCATCACCATCATCATAAAAATAATAAAGAGGGTTGGAAGAGACCCCTTGGGCCATCTAGTCCAAACCCCTTTTGCTTTTATGCAACAAAACATAATCAAATCACCCCCGGCAGATAGCCACTCAATAATAATAATAATAATAATAATAATAATAATAATAATGGGATCTGCGCGCATCATCCTAAAATACATCACACAGTCCTAGACACTTGGGAAGTGTTCGATTTGTGATTTTGTGATACGAAATCCAGCATATCTATCTTGTTTGCTGTATCATACAATGATAATAATAATCCATCATATATATCTCGTTTGTTGTGCCATACTCTGTCTTTGTGTCAATAATAATAATAATAATAATACCATAATTAAAATGGTTGGGAAAGACCCCTTGGGCCATCTAATCCAACCCCTTTCTGCTTTTGTGCACCAAAACAATCAAAGCATCCCTGACCAACATAATTCAACCACCTCCTAACACAGTTAACCTATTTCTATAAGATGTGCCTCTGTATTCATTTTGGAAACTGCCACTGGATACATTCTGTGCAATACAAAACTAAGTGTGCCATTTTCCCCAATGTAGATTTAACGTGGTACCTCAAGCAAGGTCTTAAGTTCCTTGGTGGCAGCGGCGGCAGAAAACGTGCACGCGGGGCGAGGGAGAAGAGAAAGGCCTTTCCCTCTTTCTCCTTGCCACACGCACCTTTCTTGGCGGAGGAGGAGGGAGCTACCGCCCCGCGGGCCAGATAAATGGCTCCGACGGGCCGCATGTGGCCCGCGGGCCGTAGTTTGGGGACCCCTGTTCTTGACTGTCAAGATCAAACGGTTCATTATCTTGCACCTGAACAGGAGCCTGGGACAAATCCAGCTCATTATTTCCCATGGGAATGCCTCCCTGGTTTTACTTAGGCTGGTTCAAGAATTCATCCACAAGCTGCGCTTCAGAACCAGCCTGTATAACTCCATGATTTCCCATCCCCATGACATCATCCTGGAATTCATCTTGCAACCCATCATCTGGCTCCGGCATCTGTAACTCAAAATCCCCTTCCTCATCTTCACTCTGGCTCTGCTGCTGCTGAGTCACAACACTTGGCTGATCTCCTACATGGCTTCAGGGCATTCTCTACATTGAATGCCACTGTGACGCAACCTATGAGAAATGTCAAACGAGCGCAGTTATTGCCTCATTGCACAAAGTGACATCTGCAAGAGACGACGACATTGCACAATATGTATTGATGCATTAATGCAGCTGTCCCTTCACATCCCACATTATAACTCTATAAATTCATATGTAAATATAGAATCCATTGATTTATATTTATTTAGGGATGTGCACAATATTGTTTTGGTGTACTGGATTCTAGATTCTAGGCTATTTCTTTCCAGGTAACCGCTATTATTACCTGCCTTGGTACGACACCAAACCCATGGTGGCCATCACGTCGTTCTGGGAAGATGTGGGTCACCGAATGGCTTGTATGAACGTCATGCAATTCATTCATATGAGACTGGTAAGCGCAGAGAGGGAATAAGCATCTTTGTGTTATTGGTTTGTTTGTTTAGTTATAATCCTGCCTTTTCCCAAAAGTGGAGTACAACCATTTTAAAGGATACCTATTAAAACTCCAGTAAATAAAAGCATGCAAAGTTACTTTAACTTTGATAAACATTAGATCATATCTTGAAATATACACCTTTTCAAGAGTCAGGGGTATGGGACTCTTGTGTGGTTGTTTCCTCCCTGGGGGAATCCTTTGTTGGGAGGTGTTAGCTGGCTCTGGTTGTTTCCTGTCTGGAATACCCTTATTTTCAGAGTGTTGTTCTTTATTTACTGTTCAGATTGTAGAGTTTTTTAATGCTGGCTGCCAGGTTTTGTTCATTTTGATGGTTCCCAGGAACCCAATAATAATAATAATAATAATAATAATAATAATAATAATAATAATAATAATAATAATAATAATAATAATTTTGCCGTGCCAAATGATCTCAGCCGGCATTTGGAAACAATAGACATTGACAAAATTACGATCTGTCAACTGTAAAAAGCCACCCTACTGGGATCTGTGCACATCATCCGAAAATACATCACACAGTCCTAAATGCTTGGGAAGTGTTCGACTTGTGATTTTGTGATATGAAATCCAGCATGTCTATCTTGTTTGCTGTGTCATACAATAAAATAATAATAATAATAATGATAATAATAACTTGCTGTTGGCATATGGTGGCCATTGAAGCCCCGCCCACCTGACCAACGTCACCAAGTTTTTCCAGTGGGGCCTCTGCGCATGCGCGGTTAGTAAATTTTGGTTTTGGGGTTTTTTCTGTAATTTTGACCTAATTTTATAGAGTTTTTTGATGAAAAGACAACTATGTCTTTTGTGGCCAAATTTGGTGTGATTTAGTCCAGTGGTTTTGTTGTTTACTCCATGGAAATTACACACATTACATTTTTATATACATAGACTAGTTGTGCCTGGCCACGCATTGCTGTGGCAAAGTATGGTGGTATGGGAAATAAAGTATTGAGGAATTGGTGGTAGTTAAGGTAAAGGGTAAAGGTTTTACCTGACATTAAGTCCATTATAAATGGGTAATATAGCTGTGTGGAAGGGCCTTGAGTCTACACTGCCATAAAATCCAGTTAAAATCAGATAACCTGTATTTTATAGGCAGTGTGGAAGAGGCCTAAGTGAGGCCTAACTCTGCCTGTCCCCTGGGCTGAGTGGGTTGCAAGGAGACCAAGTGGGCGGAGCTTAGCCTTCTAACTGACAGCAATTTGTAAAAACAATTCTTCCTCTCCCTCTAATTAGGACTTTATTTTTCTTTTCTTTTTGTTTTATGAACGTAGAGGCATGGATGAGGGGTTGTGCTGCCAAGTTTAGTGTTTCTGGGATGTGCAGTTTTGTTGTTTTGTGCTAGGCCGAAATTTCATTACCCTTTTAAATATATAGATTTTGCCTGAGAGAATGCCTCTCCGGGAATATCTAGGTCTTCCAATGCATTCCCATGGACAGCTTCTAGCAGAGGTTGGCCATACTATCCAACTGGATGATCTACAAATGCCTAGAAAAGGGAATATCTAGGTCCTCTGGGATTATTTCATGGTCAACGTCAATTGTGTTGGAGAATGTAAACATTCCTGGGAAGAACATATTAATCCAATCCACAATAAACAAAGGAATTATGGGGCGCACTCTTATTTGCGGCCATGCAACGCCCATTGGGAGGTTGCATGGGGCGCTTCTGACTTAGCAAAACCCTGTACAGGTTTATGGGCATCTTCTCATTGTTTCTTCTCCAGACCTTCCTTGCAAGATGTTACTAACATCCAGGGCCAGGGATGTCTATAGAGAATGATAGGATATTGAACGTAAAGACATGCTTTGTTTCCTAACAGAAGAAGAACGTGGATGCTCTGAAAACCATCCGTGTCCGCAATGACTCCCTTGTGGAGGCGGCTTGGAAGAGGCTCCAGAAAGAGCTGGTGGAAGATTGCAAGTGAGTCATGTAGGACAGAGACCTATAGGACCTCTAGTAGTAGTAGTAGTAGTAGTAGTAGTAGTAATAATAATAATAATAATAATAATAATAATAATAATAATATGTCCTAGACACTTGGGAAGTGTTCGACTTGTGATTTTGTGAAACGAAATCCAGCATATCTATCTTGTTTGCTGTGTCATACAACGTCGTTGTGTCAATAATAATAATAATAATAATAATAATAATAATAATAGACATTGACAAAATTACGATCTGCCAACTGCAAAAGGCCACCCTACTGGGATCTGTGTGCATCATCCGAAAATACATCACACAGTCCTAGACACTTGGGAAGTGTTCGACTTGTGATTTTGTGATATGAAATCCAGCATATCTATCTTGTTTGCTGTGTCATAATAAAATAATAATAATAAATACAGGAAAATAATACATGTACTGTAGTAATAAATAGAGTAAAATAATAAATATAATAATAATAAGATCAGACTGAAATAATAAATGTATTATTAATAATAAAAAGAGTAAAATAAATGTAATAGTAGCAACAATAATAGAGAAAAATAATAAATGTAATAATACCAATAATAATAGAGAAAAAGAATAAATGTAATAATACGAATAATAATAGAGAAAAATAATACATGTAGTAATATGAATAATAATAGAGAAAAATAATAAATGTAATAATACCAATAATAATAGAGAAAAAGAATAAATGTAATAATACGAATAATAATAGAGAAAAAGAATAAATCTAATAATACGAATAATAATAGAGAAAAAGAATAAATGTAATAATACGAATAATAATAGAGAAAAATAATAAATGTAATAATACGAATAATAATAGAGAAAAATAATAAATGTACCTTATATTCTCGAGTATAAGCTGACTCAAATGTAAGCCAACCAGGACTCTCACCCGAGTATAAGCCGAGGGGGGCTTTTTCAGTCTTAAAAAAAGGGCTGAAAAACTAGGCTTATACTCGAGTATATACAGTAATCTAGTTTCTGAATCTAGATCATACAGAGTTTTGGAGTTCAATGCCATCTGTACGCAGATGACTTCAAACTCTATCTCTCTTTTCCACCCACTGCTAAGGAGGCTGTTCAGATCCTGAACCAGAGCTTGGAAACTGTGATGATCTGGATAAGGGCAAACTTGGCCATGAGGTTCATTTGAAGGGTTTCCATGGGAATGGGTCAGTCTCAAGCACATCCTTTTCCACCATGATACAAACTGGCTTTTTTCTTCCCCGGCCAGACGGCCTCTTCCCAGCTCAGGAGGCCAAGTGCCAGCCACTTTTCTCGACCTGCAGCTTCGGAAACTGCGTGTCCGGCTCCTCCACCAAATCGGCAAGGCGGCCGACAAGACAAGTTGGAAGAATCCACTGAAGAAACTCATTGGCAAAGCAGAGAACTGGCTGAGCAGGATTGCCGTGGCCATCACAGAGGTGCGGCCGAGGAAGATGTAGATATAACCGACTAGCATTTGACCCTTTTTTTCATCCATATCCTTTTACAGTTTTGTTATAACTGATTTTATTTTAATTCTTATTAAAATATTATTTATTTGATATTATTTATTATTATTATTATTATTATTATTATTATTATTATTATTATTATATTACTATAATATAATATGCCTGTGGTGAGACCAGCATTAGATAGCTAACCCCATACAGTATTATCCAGTATTTATTACGTCCCTATTTTATTATCTATGCATTTTATCTCATCATTGTATCCTTCCATAGATGTTGCCGTTCCTATGTAGACGACAGAATTGTATTTGATGGTTGACTGATATTATCAACTATTATAATACCTTTGTTTTATATTGCATTTTGTTTTTATTTTGTTATATTGTGAATTGTATGTATGTTGTTTATATCTGATTATGCTGTCCGGGCTCTGCCTCATGTAAGCCGCCCTGAGTCCCCTTGGGGAGATGGTGGCAGGGTATAAATAAAGTTATTATTATTATTATTTTATTATGACACAGCAAACAAGATAGACATGCTGGATTTCGTATCACAAAATCACAAGTCGAACACTTCCCAAGTGTCTAGGACTGTGTGATGTATTTTCAGATGATGCGTGCAGATCCCAGTAGGGTGGCCTTTTGCAGTTGGCAGATCGTGATTTTGTCAATGTCTATTGTTTATTATTATTATTATTATTATTATTATTATTATTATTATTATTGGGCCCCTGGTGGCACAGTGTGTTAAAGCGCTGAGCTGCTGAACTTGCAGACTGAAAGGTCCCAGGTTCAAATCCCGGGAGCGGAATGAACGCCCGCTGTTAGCCCCACCTCCTGCCAACCTAGCAGTTCAAAAACATGCCAATGTGAGTAGATCAATAGGTACCGCTGTGGCGGGAAGGTAACGGCGCTCCATGCAGTCATGCCGGCCACATGACCTGGAGATGTCTATGGACAACGCCGGCTCTTCGGCTTAGAAATGGAGATGAGCACCAACCCCCAGAGTCGGTCATGACTGGACTTAATGTCAGGGGAAACTTTTACCTTTACTTATTGTTATTAGTATTATTGTTATTACTATTTTTGCCGGTTGCTTGAACATTGAGATTCTACTATATTAAAAGGCATAAGACCAACATGCAAACATGGCAACAAGGCCAGGAATCAGCGCCATGGCCCCATCTTTTCTTGCACTTTTCCCATCTTTGTTTTAAATGAATAAAGGCAGTTTGAACACCAGTGATTAACCAGTGATTGACTATCCTATTTTGGGTTTTTGCTGTTGTTTTCAGACCCAAATCTGCATCCCGGACGTGTTGATTTGGATGCTGTGTGATGAGAACCGGGTGGCCTATGCGCGGGTGAAGTCTCATTCCATCCTGTTCTCCAAAGCCAGTGCTCAGGCCAGAGGAAGGCTGTGCGGCAAGACCCAAACTGTCTTCATGCAGGTAAAGAAAGTGCCTTTCTCACTGGCTCTGCAAATTTCCTGCAAATTTCTATGGGGCATAATTAAATTCCTAGGGAACCCCACACATTAAGGGTGCATCCAGATGGAGCAATGTAAAAATAAAAGTTTTCCCCTGACATAGTCATGCCCAACTCTGGGGGTTGGTGCTCATCTCCATTTCTAAGCCGAAGAGCTGGCGTTGTCCATAGACACCTCCAAAGTCATGTGGCCACTGGCATGACTGCATGGAGCATCATTACCTTCCCGCCGGAGTGGTACCTATTGATCTACTCACATTTGCATGGTTTTGAATTGCTAGGTTGGCAGAAGCTGGGCCTGACAGCGGGAAAAACTAGAGCAAAATGTGCTGCAGGGTGTCCCTCTCGCAAGAACAAACATTTTGCAGTTTAACAAACTTTTCCCACTTTTTATGAACCCATTAGGAAATGACATTTATAACCCAGTAGCAAAAATTGTGTTACATAGAGTAATGTGCACCTTGCCATTTTCAGATCTGGTCCAAATCAAGCTACTGTAAAAGCATCACCTATTGATCTGCTCACATTTACATGTTTTCAAACTAAGTTGGCAGAACCATGCAGCTAACAATGGGAGTTATAATTTTATTTTATTTTTTTAAATCATTTTTATTGAAGTTTAACAATTGTGTTTTCTCCCATTTTTCTTCCATCTCCTTCTTTAGCCTTTATTCAAGGGCTTTCTTTCATTTGAACTTTCTTTCTGCTTATTTCAAATTTACTTATTTCTACTTCCTTTACATTTTTAAATATTCCATTACAGGCCTCCAGTCTGTGGTTTTGATATGTCCTCCTGTGTTTCTTTTCAATAAGTATGTTAACCTATCCATATCCATAATTTCAGTTACTTTATCCAGCCAATCTTCTTGGGTTGGAATTTTTGCTTGTTTCCATAATTTAGCATATGCCATTCTTGCTGCCGTACTTAAATACACAAATAAAATATCTTTATTTCTCTCCCATTGCTCTTCCTCTTCATCAATCATACTTAACAGAAAGTTAATTGTTAATTAATTAATGGTCTTAATTGTATTTTGGCTTTTATGATCTGTTGACAGGTTGTGTGGACCATTTTCCAATAATTTTCTGCTTTTTTACATGTCCACCATGTGTGGTAAAACGTGCCTTCTTGTTCACCACACTTTTATTTTGTGAATTTTTATACATTAATCCTAATTTTTGTGGTGTCATGTACCACCTGTACATCATTTTATACCAGTTTTCCTTTAAATCTGTTGCATATGTGTATTTCAATTTAACATTCCACATAACATTCCCATTTTTTCAGTTTTATTGTTCTGCAATATTGGAGGCCCATCTTATCATCAAATTTTTTACTACCTCTGTTTCCGTAGCCCACTCTAATAATTTATTGTATATCCTTGTGATTATTTTCTTACCTGAATTCATAATTTTATCCCAGAAGGTTTCCTTTTCATTAAATCCAATCTTCTTATCTATGTTATATTGCTCCTTTAGTTGGAAATATTGGAACCATGAAATATTCTTATACTTTTGCGCTATTGCTTCTTGAGTTTTTAACTGATATTCGTTATTCTTCTTTTCCAAAACTTCTTTATACTTGGGAATTATAATTTTAGAAGGGTATTTGCCTTCTCTGCCAAAAAAAGCATTCGTGCCTCACCAAATTGCAACTCCAGGATTCTATGGCAGTTAAAGTGCGATCAAGCTGCATCAATCTGATATTATAAGTGTGTTTTGAAATTTGTTTAAAACTCTTGATTGTAACCGGAGCTGGAAAACCTGCCCAATAAAGCTGTGAAAGGTAAGAGCTGAGGTTGGGCGATATCCAACAGGAACTCATCTCAGTCCCTTTGCCATTCGAGTGTCCGAACTCTAAGCCTTTCTCGCTTTTCTCATTGCTTCTGCAGGGTCCCCGAACCAAAGAAAAGCCCAACGCCATCCCTGCTGTGCTCCGAGTGCGAATGTGGCTCGGACAAATGACTGACAGCGCCGAGTTCATGAAATGCTGCGAAGGCCACATCCTTGTCTATGCAGAGACGGTGAGGACGGTGATATCCGACTGCAAAGCTTACTATATAACCTTGGACTTGTTGCTACAGTAGAGTCTCACTTATCCAACATAAATGGGCCGGCAGAACCTTAGATAAGCGAATACCTTGGATGATGAGAGATTAAGGAAAAGCCTATTAAACATCAAATTAGGTTATGATTTTACAAATTAAGCACCAAAACATCATGTTATACAACAAATTTGACAGAAAAAGTAGTTCAATACGCAGTAATGTTATGTTGCCATTACTGTATTTACGAATTTAACACCAAAATACCACGATATATTGAAAACATTGACTACAAAAATGGCTTGGATAATCCAGAAGCTTGGATAAGCGAGTGTTGGATAAGTGAGACTCTACTGTATGTCTGTTCATCTAAACTCCTTGCAGGAAGAGTGGATGGACAATGCGATACAGGCAGTCCCTGGGTTACAAATATCTGACTTACAAATAACTAGTTAAGAACAGAGCTTGCTTATTTATATATTTATTTATTTTGTGTCAAAAGCATTGTATAAATAACTGATAAAATAGAGGGAGCACAAACGGCTAAATAATTTAAGATATCCTCTGAAAATAAGACCTAGCACATCTTTGGGAACAAAAATTAATATAAGACACTGTCTTATTTTCGGGGAAACACGGTATACTAAGTCCGATTAAAAATTTGTGCTGTACGTGTTTTTCCTGGTCTGAAGTCTGCTTGTTGTGTGATAAGCTGGGGTTCAATAAAAGTTCATAATCGATTAATAAAAGGTCATAATCAAGGTTTTCGGACAAACGGATCTGAGCATATGTATTTTTAAAATTTATATACTGTAATTTTATACTGTATTTAATAGTTTTTAACTGATTTTATGTATTGTTGATTGATTTTGTATAGGCACCTAATTGTGCCAGTGTTGTAAGCCACCCTGAGTCCCTTTGGGTGAGAAGGGCAGGATATAAATATTGGAAATAATAATAATAATAATAATAATAATAATAATAATAATAATAATAATAATAATAATAATAATAATAAAATAGCATCCTAAGACAACAGGAAGTGAGAGAAATCTCCCCCTCAGAAGGAAGGGAAATCCACTCCTGGAAGCTTTATCTCCAATCCTTATTTCCACAACAAGCCACAGTTTTCAAAATCCAGTTATCACAGAGACAGAAAGTACTTCCTTTTGTTATAAATGTCTCTGTTGTGATTTTTTTTAGTGTATACCAATAAAGGCTTTTGTTGTTATTGTTGTGGCTGATTATTTTCTTTCTCCCTTCTTCCTTTCAGTATGAGAACCAGAAGAAGACCCATGGCATCTGGGGGACCAGGGACTTGTTGCCCCATCCCTCCTTTTCGGATGTCACCGGACAAATCAGTCTCCCCAGAAACAAGTTTAAGCCTCCCGTCGGTTGGAAGTGGGACGGAGAATGGGCTGTGGAGCCTCAAAGACGGTGAGCTTATACGCAGACTTGTGTCTTATGGCCTCATCGCATGGAGCGTTTCCCCCGTCGTAGGACACTTCATCTCCTTTTCAAGGATGAAGAGGCATGGAGCCCATCACATGATGTTTGCCTACTTCTGGCCATCATCCGTTGCCCTTCATCCTTGAAATAGAGCTGAAGTGTGCTGAAAGGAGGGAGCTCAGAACATGGGTGAGAAATCATTTTTTGAGACCTAGTGCAGTGATTCCCAAAGTGGTGGGTACTGGAGTGATCTGGGGGGGGGGGGGCGGTAATGGCACCTATTAGGACATGGGGCGGGGCCAGATGAGGGGTGGGACCTCTTCCCAAGTGCCGGAGACAGGGCTGAGAATCTTCTATACCTCTCCTGAGGCACTTGTTGGGACACAGAGGGCGGGGCTAGGGAAGGGGGCGGGGCCTCCTTCCAAGAGCCCGAGACAGGGCTGAGCCTCTATACCTCTCCTGAGAGGCCTTTTAGGACTAAAGGGTGGGGCTAGGGGTGGGGGTGGGGCCTCTTCTCAAGAGCACGAGACAGGGCTGAGCCTCTATACCTCTCTTGAGAGGCCTTTTAGGACTTAAGGGCGGGGCTAAGGGTGGGGGTGGGGCCTCTTCTCAAGATCACGAGACAGGGCTGAGCCTCTATATACCTCCCCGAGGCACTTGTTAGAACACGGGGGCGGGGTATAGAGGTTCAGCCCTGTCAGGCACTTGGGAAGAGGCCCCGCCCCCTACTCTAGCCCCACCCCCTGTGTCCTGGCAGGCACCACAGGACAGGGATAGAAGCTCAGCCCTGCCTCAGAGCTTGTAACTCCGCCCATCCCAGTCCTGGCCGCCCATTTCTAAGTCTAAAGTTTAGGACAGGGGCCAGGTCAATGACCTTGGAGGGCTGCATCTGGCCCACGGGCCTTAGTTTGGGGACCCCTGCTCTATGGTCAGCTTCCAATGGATGAAAGATGCTGGAAAACATAGTGATTCCATTTGTTGGGCATTTATAGGTCCTCTAATACAATTCTATGGTCAACATTTGATAGACATGGACCATACAGTCGTGCAGGAAGATGCAGATGTTCCAAAGGGAAGTACTTTCCTAGGCATTTGTGCATCCTCCAATACCTATAATTCCTTTAAATCATGGTGAATTCTCCCAGGTTGACCTAAGTCTACCTGGTCTTTGGAGGTCTCTTTGCTTACCTATGGTCTTATGAGATCATCTAGATGGTCTTCGAAGGTCTCTTTGCTTAGCTTCGGCCTTATGAGACCATCTAGATCAGGGGTCCCCAAACTAAGGCCCGGATGCGGCCCTCTAAGGTCATTTACCTGGCCCCCGCCCTCAGTTTTAGACTTAGGCTCGCCCAAAGTCAGAAATGGCTTGAAGGCACACAACAACAACAATCCTAATTAACTTGACTATCTCATTGGCCAGAAGCAGGCCCACACTTCCAATTGAAATCCTGGTAGGATTATCTAGGTTAAAATTGTTTTTAATTTTAAATATTGTATTGTTCTTTCATTTACTAATATTGTGCTATGGTAATGATATCATATATTGTGCACTTATATACATATAATATTGATAAAAACAAACAAATAATTGTTGTTGGGGTTTTTTTGCACTACAAATAAGACATGTGCATTGTGCATAGGAATTGGTTCATTTTTGTTTTTTTCAAATGATAATTCGGCCCCTCAACAGTCTGAGGGACCATGAACCGGCCCTTCACTTAAAAAGTTTGAGAACCCCTGATCTAGATGGCTTTTGGAGGTCACTTTCCTTACCTATGGTCCTATGAGATTGTTAGGTGGCCTTTGAGGCACCTTTCCTTACCTATGGGCTTATGAAACCATCTAGATGTTTTTGAGGTCCCTTTCCTTATCTATGGTCTTCTGATGGCCTGATGAGATCATCTAGATGGCCTTTGAGGGTCTCTTTTCTTACCAATGGTCTTATGAGACCATCTAGATGGTCTTTGAGGTCCTTTTCCTTATCTATGGTCTTCTGATGGCCTGATGAGCTCATCTAGATGGCCTTTGGAGGTCTCTTTGCTTACCTATGGTCTTATGAGATCGTCTAGATCAGGAGTCCCCAAACGAAGGCCCATGCGCCCTCCAAGGTCATTGACCTGGCCTCGGTCCTAAACTTTAGACTTAGGGTTGACCTAAGTCTGAAATGACTTGAAGGTACACAACAACAACAACAATCCTATTTTTTTTTACTATTTCATCGTAGTCCAGCCCTCCAACATTCTGAGGGACTGTGAATCGACCCTCCACTTAAAAAGTTTGAGGACCCCTGCCATAGAGTCACACCAATGATGAAAGAAGTTGGTATGAATGGCAACATCACCCAAACCTTTTTTTGGTTCTATTTGGGATCAGGTTGTTGCTGGACAAAGAGACGAATCACTCTGAATTGTTGGTGGAGGTCTATGAGAACCAGAGCAGGGAGCCCAGGCAGCCTTGGACCCCGGCCTCCATCCCGTTCAGCACCGCAGTGAGTGGCAAAGGGAGGCGGAGTTGAGCTGGCCCTGCGGTCAGTAGGGTGGACCTCTTGGGCCAAGACGGAAATTTGGACGAGGCCAAGTTCTTGTTTCAGGCATAGGAAGCTCCATATGCGCCTCCATAGGACCTTCTCAACCTCCTTCCCTTTCTCTCTCTCTCGTGTTTTTCTTTAGAGTGGGGCTCCTTCGCCCCCAAAAGAAGACATCGAGTGCCCCAAAGGATGGAACTTCATGGATGAGTGGAAAGTGGAGCTGAACCGAGCCGTGGATGATGCTGGCAAGTCTTTGTTTCTGGGTGCATCTGCACTGTCGAATTAATGCAGCTTCATACTACTTGAACTGCCGTGGTTCAATGTTATGGACTCCTAAGAGTTGTGGTGAGGCCATAGAATTGATCCATGGCAGTTAAAATGCTGTCAAATGCATTAATTTAAAAGTGAACATACAACATCTACTTCAGGGGTCCCAAAACTAAGGCCCGGGGGCCGGATGCGGCCCTCCAAAGTCATTTACCTGACCCCGTCCTAAACTTTAGACTTAGGGTTGACCTAAGTCTACCTGGTCTTTAGAGGTCTCTTTGCTTACCTGTGGTCTTATGAGATCATCTAGATGGTCTTTGAATGTCTCTTTGCTTAGATACGGCCTTATGAGACCATCTAGATGGCTTTTGGAGGTCACTTTCCTTACCTAGGGTCCTATGAGACTATCTAGATGGCTTTTGAGGGTCCCTTTCCTTACCTATGGTTTTATGAGATTGTCTAGATGGTCTTTGGGGGCCTTTTTCCCTACCTATGGTCCTATGAAACCATCTAGATGGCTTTTGAGGGTGCCTTTCCTTAACTATGGTCTTATGAGACCATCTAGATGGTCTTTGGAGGTCTCTTTGCTTACGTATGGTCTTATGAGATCATCTAGATCAGGGGTCACCAAACTATGGCCCATGGGCCGAATGCAGCCCTCCAAGGTCATTTACCTGGTCTTTTAGGTTGACCTAAGTCTGAAATGACTTGAAGGCACACAAAAACAATCTTAATTTTTGACTATTTCATCATAGTCCCGCCCCCCAACGGTCTGAGGGACTGTGATCCGGCCCTCCACTTAAAAAGTTTGATCTACTTGGTTAGATCCCAAAATTGGCCAAAATGTCCCCCTTACCCCCAAGAGCAGTGGTTTCCAAGCTTTGGCCATCCAGCTATTTGCACCCCAACTCCCAGAAGACCCATCCAGCTTGACCAAGAGTTGGGAATTCTGGGAACTGAAATCCAAAACATCTGGAGGACCAACGGTGGGGAACCACTGACCTAGAGCAACTTGAAGACATAAGTACCTACCCTAAAATACCTGGAGGACCAACAACAAGGAACCCCTCCTCTAGAGTACATTTCAGGCACAAAAGATAGAAACTTGGAAGTAACAGGAATGAAGTCCAAGATACCTCGGGATCCACAGGGAGGAATCCTAACCTATAGGACATTTTGGGCACAAACGGTAGCCCATACTTTGCCCACTATGGTTGTAGGACTTCAAACATATCTATTCCCTTGTTTAGGGTGGGAATATGGGGTTGGTATCCCACCAGCCGAGTTCCCTCGTACCTGGAACGTGGCCGAAAAGACCTACCACACTCACCGGCGTCGGCGCTGGCTCCGCAAACGTTGCCGGGACTTGAACAAAGAGACACAGGAGAACAACATGATGTCTTTCCTTCGGCTGGTAATTGCTTTAGATACTTATCTTGGAAAAATTGGACACATTTCTCGGCACCACAGTTCAAGAAGGATGGGTAACACCAGGCTTGATTGCCTTCCATGTGGGATTTAGGAGACTTAGTAGATCACAAGCTGAACATCAGCCAACAGTGTGATGCAGCAGCAAAAACAACACAATTCCAGACTGCTTCAATGGGAGTCTAGCATCCAGAGTAAAACGTAAAAAAGGGAAAGTATGATATATAATATGGTCTAAAGTAAATGATATATATGTTCTATATTTCTATTGTCATATAGTCTTAAATATATACAAAATGTAACCACAAATATTTTCCAAACTGTATAGTAAAGGAATTGTGGTGTCACACCTACTTAGGTCTGAACTGGATTTAAATAAAGTCAGTGTTAGACCACAGCCCTGTTCCTGTCGTATAATCAACAAATAATAGTAATCTATTTGCAGTAATTGTTCAAAAAAGCAACATATATTCTAGTATTGGTATCATATAGTCTTATTGTTATCCAAATGGATTTATATAGCTCCTAACATAAAGATGTATAATTTGGCAACACTTCACGTAAGTATTCCAGTGAAACTGTTATAGTCTCTAGTTTTAACTCCAATATAGGAGTTTTAGTTTATAGTTTTAACAATATATCTATATGATACCAATATTAGAATATACGTTGCTTTTTTGAACAATTACTGCAAATAGATTACTATTACAGTAGAATCTCACTTATCCAACACTCGCTTATCCAACGTTCTGGATTATCCAACGCATTTTTGTACTCTGTTTTCAATACATTGTGATATTTTGGTGCTAAATTCGTAAATACAGTAATTACTACATAGCATTACTACATATTGAACTGCTTTTTCTGTCAAATTTGTTGTAGAACATGATGTTTTGGTGCTTAATTTGTAAAATAATAACCTAATTTGATATTTAATAGGCTTTTCCTTAATCCCTCATTATCCAACATATTCACTTATCCAACATTCTGCCGGCCTGTTTATGTTGGATAAGTGAGACTCTACTGTATTTGTTGGTTATACGACAGGAACAGGGCTGTGGTCTAACACTGACTTTATTTAAATCCAGTTCAGACCTAAGTAGGTGCGACACCACAATTCCTTTACTATATAGTTTGGAAAATATTTGTGGTTACATTTTGTATATATTTAAGACTATATGACAATAGAAATATAGAACATATATATCATTTACTTTAAACCATATTATATACAGTAGAGTCTAATCCAACACTCACTTATCCAATGTTCTGGATTATCCAAGGCATTTTTGTAGTCAATGTTTTCAATATATTGTGATATTTTGGTGCTAAATTCGTAAATACAGTAATTACTACATAGCATTAATCTGTAATGAACTACTTTTTCTGTCAAATTTGTTGTATAACATGATGTTTTGGTGCTTAATTTGTAAAATCATCACCTATTTTGATGTTTAATAGGCTTTTTCTTAATTTCTGCTTATTATCCAAGATATTCGCTTATCCAACGTTCTGCCAGCCCATTTATGTTGGATAAGTGAGACTCTACTGTACCATACTTTTCCTTTTTTTATGTTCTACTGTGGATTATAGACATCTGCATGTATAGTCTAGTGTCCAGATCAAGAGAAGTAATAGCACATTTTACTCATCATTCTCACACAGATACTACATTCATTCTACATGCATACAATACCAACCCTTTTTCCTGCTTCTGAAGAAGAGATCCACACGTGGCCCACGTTGAGCTCTCCACAAATCTGCTATTCTGCTGATACACCATCTTCCTCTATCCCTCACACGTTCCAAGAGGAAAGTGTCTCTTTATGTAGCATTTTCTGCTGTTGTTCAAGAAGTTGTAAATGACTGACAGCTTGTTTCCCATCTAAAACAATTCTGGATTTCCTTCTTAATGTAAGGAACCATTGTGTCGACTCCCTTAACTTAAAGAGTTATTATCTTTGACTATGTAAACATGTTGTTTTCAACCACAGGTCAGCAATATCTGTCAGCCATTCTCATCAGCAACTTTTTAATCACAGTTCAGCAGTTTATGAATTCTTTACCTCTTTTTGCAGTCTTCCAGGCTTCTTTCTTCTTAGGATGGTGTTTTCGGTCTTCGCCAGACTCTAATCATACAATTTTATTCAATCCATGCACCGCATTTATCACATCGAGAGGGCTTGGATAGTGTCTTCCTGCATGATGAAAAGGGCTTGGACTGCATGGCCCTTGGGGTCCCGTCCAACTCTAGGATTCTATCAAGTAAAGCACTGGGGAAAGAAGGTTTATCTCATCACCCAATTCTTGGGTTTCCTTAGCTGCTTCTTACTTCTCTCTTTCATTACTTGCAGCACTCAGAAACCAAGGTGAAACCGGACACATGGGAATACGCTCCCATGACAGGATGGCGGTTCCATCTGCAGCAGCTTCCTGGCGACACATTTCGGCGGAGATGTTGGCGAAGGAGACTCGTCCCTGTAGCACCCAGCCATGGGGCCCCCATCTTCCACTTGGAGGGCTCACTGGTAATAATAATAATAATAATAATAATAATAATAATAATAATAATAGTTCCTTGACAAAATTGAAGGAAAAGCTGACAAGGAAAAGACCTGTCTATGGCTCACGAATGGGACCCTGAAGAAGGAGACAGAAGGCCTGATCCTTGCAGCCCAGGAGCAAGACATCAGGACAAAGGCAATTCAGGCCAAGATCGAAAAATCAGCTGATGACCCAAAATGCAGACCCTGCAAGGAAACCAACGAAACCATTGATCATATCCTCAGCTGCTGTAAGAAAATCGCACAGACAGACTTCAAACAGAGGCACAACTATGTGGCCCAAATGATTCATTGGAACTTATGCCTTAAGTACCACCTGCCAGCAGCAAAGAACTGGTGGGATCACAAACCTGCAAAAGTATTGGAAAATGAGCACGCAAAGATACTGTGTCATAATAAAATAATAATAATAATAATAATAATAATAATAATAATAATAATAATAATTTTATTATTAATAGTAATAATAAGTTTATTAACCACCCTGAGTCCTTCTGGGGAGAGAGTGCAGTCTAGAAATAAAGCTTTATTATATTATCATTATTGTTATTATTATATTGTATGACACAGCAAACAAGACAGATATGCTGGATTTCGTATCACAAAATCACAAATCACAAGTGTCTAGGACTGTGTGATGTATTTTCGGATGATGCGCGCAGATCCCAGTCGGGTGGCCCTTTGCAGTTGGCAGATCGTAATTTTGTCAGTCTGTTGTTTCCAAATGCCGGCTGAGATCTTTTGACACGGCACCCAGTGTGCCCATCACCACCGGGACCACCTGCCCTGGTTTCTGCCAGAGTCTTTGAAGTTCAATCATGAGGTCCTGAGAGCGGCTGAGTTTTTCCTGTTGTTTTTCGTCAATGCGACTGTCACCTGGGATGGCGACATCAATGATCCAAACCTTTTTCTTTTCCACAACTGTGATGTCTGGTGTGTTGTGTTCCAGAACTTTGTCAGTCTGGATTCGGAAGTCCCACAGTATCTTTGCATGCTCATTTTCCAATACTTTTGCAGGTTTGTGATCCCACCAGTTCTTTGCTGCTGGGAGGTGGTACTTGAGGCATAAGTTCCAATGGATCATTTGGGCCACATAGTTGTGCCTCTGTTTGTAGCCTGTCTGTGCAATTTTCTTACAGCAGCTGAGGATATGATCCATGGTTTCGTCGGTTTCCTTGCACAGTCTGCATTTTGGGTCATCAGCTGATTTTTCGATCTTGGCCTGAATTGCCTTTGTCCTGATGTCTTGCTCCTGGGCTGCAAGGATCAGGCCTTCTGTCTCCTTCTTCAGGGTCCCATTTGTGAGCCAGAGCCAGGTCTTCTCCTTGTCAGCTTTTCCTTCAATTTTGTCAAGGAACTTTCCATGCAATGTTTTGTTGTGCCAGCTGTCAGCTCTAGTTTGTAGTGTGGCTTTCTTGTACTGATTTTTTGTCTGCTGTGCTTTGAGGAGTTTCTGATTTTTGACTTCAATCAAAGCAGGTTCTTCACTTTGCTTTACATATTCTGCCAGGGCATGTTCTTCTTCTTTGACTGCTTGTTTTACTTGTAAGAGTCCTCTGCCCCCTGATCTTCTAGGCAGATATAGCCGGTCAACATCACTGCGAGGGTGCAGTGAATGATGAATGGTCATGAGTTTTCTTGTTTTTCTGTCCAAATTGTCCAGTTCCACCTGTGTCCAGTTTATGATGCCAGCAGTATATCTTATGACAGGTATGGCCCAGGTGTTTATGGCCTTGATGGTGTTGCCTCCATTGAGCTTGCTTTTGAGAATTTTTCTGACCCTTTGTGTGTATTCTTTGCTGACCACAGTTTTCACATGTTCATGCTTGATGTTGTCTAGCTGTAATATGCCCAGATATTTATAGGCCTCTGGCTGGTGACACTTTATTGTTTGGCCATTAGGCATATTTATGTCCTCACTTTCAATGATTTTTCCCTTCTTCAATGCCACTGTCGAACATTTGTCCAAACCAAACTCCATGTTGATATCAGTGCTAAAAATTCGGACAGTGTTGGTCAGAGACTGGATTTCTGTTTCCGTTTTCCCATATAGCTTCAGGTCATCCATGTACATCAGATGTGAAATTTTGTGAGATTTCTTAGATGTTTGATAGAAATTAGATGTTTGATAATAATAATAATAATAATAATAATAATAATAATAATTATTATTATTATTATTATTATTATTATTATTTATTCTTGTATCCCGCCACCATCTCCCCGAAGGGACTCGGGGCGGCTTATATGGGGACGAGCCCAACAGTAACATAGGTTAAACACAGTAGATCGACAGGAACACATTGCACCTTGTTTTGGGAAATAGGCAGCGGTATTTGGCCACAGTCAAGTCTTTTAGATAATTTGCTGCATGGAAAGGCCCAACACAATGTATGGACAGGGCACTTGGGGAGCAAGATACATATGAGCGAGAGCACAGCTCACAAAAGGCAATGTCCCACAGTCTCTGTTTGATTGATTTGAGAGCCATGTCAAAACGCAGGTGAGCTAGGAAGGATACGGAAAGGCCGATGGAAGAGGCTTTCTTAGATCTTGAACCAGTTGCTTATATGCTCCTTCCTCCATGCTTTGCCTAAAAACAATAAAATAAATTATAAAAAAGTTAGAATATTCCTGCCTCTTCCTGCTTTTAATCTGTTTTAAGAGCATAGAATTATGATTAATTATAACAATATGATGAAAATATTCTGCTTATTTATGAGGTTCAGAGACTCCATGCTGCCCTTAGCATCACATACCTGGGCTATTTGAGCCTCGTTTGGATCAATTAAACAAAACAACAGCATCATCAACAATAATGTATTTTTCGCAAGTAATATTTTTTATTATTTTGTTCCTCTTTTTCAGGGTGTGGAAGTGGAGGAGGAGGGGAAAAAGAAAAAAGGGGAAGCCGAGAAGAAAGAGGGGAAAGAAGTTGAGAAACAGCCTTCTCAGAGCCTCTTGAAGATGAACACACCTCTCCTTTACTGCATTTTCAAAAGTGAGTCGTCTACACTGCAGAATTAATCCAGCTTGAGACCACTTGACCTGCCAGGGCTCAGTGCTGTGGAATCCTGGAGTTGCAGTTTGGTGCGGCAGCAGCAGCAACCATTGGCAGAGAAGGCTGGAGTCCTTGTAAAACTACAACTTCCACAACTCTACAGCATTGATCCAGGGCAGTTAAGTTGGTGTCAAACTGCATTAATTCTACAGTGTAGATGCACCCTCGGTTTACTGTTAGAAAGAGTTGTAATCTGGGGGAAGATCGATACCCCCAAAATGCATTAGTCTAAATGGCATGAGAATTATTATAATTATTAGTATTATGTTTGTTATATCTCGCTTTTTCTCTCCTCAAAGGATACTCAATGCAGCTTTCTAGAAGTAAAACTGACATTAACTCTCCTCCTTTCAGGTCCTGTCTACTTCCAGTTACGCTGCTACATTTACCAAGCAAGGGATCTTGTAGGAGCTTCCACCAAGGGCTCTGCAGGTTTGATCCCCGTTATATATAAAAATAGAATAATAATAATAATAATAATAATAATAATAATAATAATAATAATAAGAAGAAGAAGAAGAAGAAGAAGAAGAAGAAGAAGAAGAAGAAGAAGAAAAAGTTCTGACCCAAGAAATACCATAGTTGTGCTAGATGACCTAGAAAATGCCTAGAGATTACATACTTTGTTGGAAGTGGCCAAATGAAACCATGGATAAGGGAGGTCCTACTGGATCAGGAATTTCCAATTACAGTAGAGTCTCACTTATCCAACACTCGCTTATCCAACGTTCTGGATTATCCAAGCCATTTTTGTAGTCAAAGTTTTTAATACATCGTGATATTTTGGTGCTAAATTTGTAAATACAGTAATTACTACATAGCATTACTGCGTATTAAACTACTTTTTCTGTCAAATTTGTTGTATAACATGATGTTATTGTGCTTAATTTGTGAAATCATAACCTAATTTGATGTTTAATAGACTTTTCCTTAATGCCTCCTTATTATCCAACATATTCGCTTATCCAACATTCTACCGGCCCATTTATGTTGGATAAGTGAAACTCTACTGTATTTTAGTTTCAATTCTAGTTGCATATTCACAAATTTACATGCAAACTCTTTTCTCGAGCTGGTTCAGGTTTTCCTTGTGTCCTTACGGATTACATTTTTCCAGCTTAGAAACACATGAACCCTTCTTTTTTTCTTTTTTTTTACATAAATGATCTTTATTGAATATTTCCAAAAAAAATACATGAGACAAGCAACAATAACAACAACATAAGGTTTAAATAAAGGAATGAAAAAACACAAACAAAAAGCAGAGAAATGGGGAGGGGGGAATTTAAAAGGACCTCCGGTCCATTCCGCAGGTAACATGTTTCCCTTTGTTCCTTTCTATTTCAGCTTATACACGCAACTTATCACTCCCTTGTTCTTCCCTTTTACCATATTTGCATTGTCACAGAAGACTATACAAAGCTGATCTGCCAGTTTTCCTGGAGATAGATTTTTACAGGCGACCAGTCCGTCTTATATCTTCTGTTCTGCTCTCGCAGCAGAAAAGTCAATGAGTCCATGTCCATGTATTCCCTTAGTTTTATAATCCATTCTTCCATGGACGGACTGTCTTTTGATCACCACCTCTGGGCCAAAAGGGATCGTGCCGCTACCGTTATATAAAATAAAATTATATCTCTATTTCTCCCTAACTCAAAATCTGTGATGTTTAGTAAATAATATTCTGGTTTAAATTCATATTTTATCCTTAGTATTTTTTTGGAGTGTTTGTGGATTTTTTTTCCAAATTCCTTTCACGACCTTACAGTCTCACCACATGTGGAAGAAAGTCCCCTCATTGTCACCGCATTTACAGCATTTCTTATTTTGGTTCTTATAGGATTTTGTCAGGCGTGTTGGAGTTAAGTACCAACGGAAAAACATTTTGTACCAATTTTCTCTCACCATTATCGATCTAGAATACTTTATTTTAACCCTCCATACAGGGCCCCTGGTGGCACAGTGTGTTAAAGCGCTGAGCTGCTGAACTTGTGGACCGAAAGGTCCCAGGTTCAAATCCCGGGAGCGGAATGAGCGCCCACTGTTAGCTCCAGCTTCTGCCAACCTAACAGTTCGAAAACATGCAAATGTGAGTAGATGAATAGGTACTACTCCGGCGGGAAGGTAACGGCGCTCCATGCAGTCATGCCAGTGGCCACATGACCTTGGAGGTGTCTACGGACAACGCCGGCTCTTTGGCTTAGAAATGGAGATGAGCACCAACCCCCAGAGTCGGTCACGACTGAACTTAACGTCAGGGGAAAACTTTTACCTTTACCTAACCCTCCATAATTTCTCCCAGTCTTCTAACATAATAGAGTGACCTATGTCTTGTGCCCATTTAATCATGTAATCTTTTACCCCTTTTCTTTCTGTATCCCACTCAAGGAGTTTTTGGTACATTCTCTTAATCCCTTTTTTTCCCCTCGCTCATTATCTTATCCCATATTGTCTCTTGCACCATAAGGTCTTTTTTTCTGTCTTCTACATAACATTCCCATATCTGTCTATATTGAAACCAGGTCAGGTTTCCATCTGTTTTCTTAAGTTCATCTAATGGTTTTAAACTCCAAGCATTATTCTTTTTTTCCCCCAAAAGCTGCTTATAAGTTAACCAGTTTCCCCCTGCTATTTCTCTTATCTGATAGGTCTCCCCTGGAGAGATCCAGATTGGTGTTTTGTTGTGCAGGTTGTCCTTGTATTTATTCCAAACCTTTAGGAGTGCGGCCCTCACAAAGTGATTTGTGATTTTTTTTTTCAATTTTTGCTTTATTGTACCATAGGTATGCGTGCCATCGCCTCTTAATGTCATGACCCTCAAGAGTGAGGGCTTTTTTCTTAGTTAAGGTGGCCCAATCATTCACCCAGACCACTGTGCATGCCTCAAAATACAACTGAAGATTCGGGAGGGATAGACCTCAATTTTATTGGAATCTGTTAACAATTGAAAGCTGATCCTAGCATTTTTCCCGGCCCAAATAAACTATGTGATGTCCTTATTCCATTCCTTAAACCACATCGACCTTTCGCACTATATTATGATTCTTCTTTCCCTACCATGGCCATGGCTTCTTGAATCTTGGGCTGTATAATTGAGAGTGCTCAGTCTGAGAGCTATAACGTGTTTCACCCAATTGCAAAGCCCAAGATACTTAAACCATATATAAACTCATGGGTTGAAGACTTAACCAATGTCATTCCGAGTGCCAATCTCCCCATTCGTTGCCATTTTGTCTCTCCATCAGATCCGGTGGCCCACGTTTCCTTCGTTCACACTAGTCAATGCACTAAGATCGTGCATGGCACGCTGCATCCGCTATGGGACCAGACCCTCGTCTTTGAGAACATCTTGATCTATGGAGACCCACGGGCAACCGAGGAGGATCCACCGGTGGTGGCCGTTGAAATCGTGGACGCCGATCCTACGGTAAAAGCCTTTGTCAAACTACAGCTCCCAGGACTCCATAGCATTGAGCCATGGCGGTTCAAGTCGTGTCCAACTGCATCCATTCCGTAATGGAAATGCACCCATTGCCATTGTGTTTATGTGTTGTTGTTTTTAGAGCCGTTCTGAGCATTTCATGGGGAGGTGTCTGAGTATCCCCAAGGTGTACTTGGACCTCAATTTGCGGAGAATGCCACGTCTGCAGAAGCTTCGAATGATGAAGGAACAGACGGAGGCTGGTGAGCTCTTGGCTGCTTTTGAGCTTCTGTTGGACAAGAAGGTAAAGAGATTATACGGGTTGAGTATCTCTTACCCGAAATTCTGGAAGTGATTCGTATTTCAGATTCGGGAATACAGGCCATCCCCGAGTTTCAAACATCCAACTTACAAATGACTCCTGGTAAAGAACAGGAGTGAGACAACAGGAATTGTTATAATATTCTCGTTTTTATATTGTATTGCTGTTTTTATCTTTTTAGACTGTGAATTGTGTTTATGTTGTTATTTATTTTGTGCAATTATGTCATTCTGCCCTAGCAAATAGCAGAGACCAAAGTTCACCCAAAGTGGCAGAGACATCTGTTAAGTGTCAACAAGACCAGATAAGCCCTGTACCAGGCAACGTAAAATTAATCAAGGATTTGGTGTTGTCAAGAGGGAGCTTAAGGTAACCTGGTGCCGTGAGCGGGTGCTAATGGACCCTAAAAAAGCCTGGATAGGGAAATTCCTCAGTTAATGGGACCCCAGAAAGCCAAGATAGGGATTCCTTAGATAAGGCCTAATGGAGGGTCAGAGGTCTTGAAAGTAGCCTATGTTTTAGAAAAATGCAAAAGTAGCTTTTAGTAAAGTGCAAAGTAAGACTTTTTTGAAACTAATTGATGATGGATAATGCCCATATGGCGTATGTAGATGGCTGCAAAATGGTATAAAAAGCCCTGTGATTCTTTACTCATTACCCTTTTTTTCCTGGAGACAGGAGGGTCTATATTCCCTGTGGCCACTGAGAATAAACATTTGTTTTTCTGCAGCACTCGGAACTCTCTTTGTCTCATTACCTCAAACCTTTGTCTGCCTTTTCAATATTAGTGCTGTGCATTTGGGTAAAAGCTTGTCTTGTTTTGTTTCCGGCTTTCGTTGTGGAGCCTGATCTGTTTTCAGAAAGCCTCCCGAAATTGGGAGGGTTGTTTTCGATTGTTTTGTTTCGGGATGGAGGGAGGGAGGAGGAGAAAGAGAAGGAGCATGCATGCATGAAATTTCGGCTCCACACGAAAGCAGCCTTTTGTGTCGAGCTGAATTTTGTGCTTCCGAATAAATGAAAGACACAAAATTTGTTGTCGAAGGCTTTCATGGCCGGGATCACAGGGCTGTTGTGTGTTTTCCAGTATGTATGGCCATGTTCCAGAAGTATTCTCTCCTGACGTTTCACCCACATCTATGGCAGGCATCCTCGGAGGTTGTGAGGATATGAGATTGTGTACGGCAGGCATCCTCAGAGGCTCTGAGGATGCCTGCCATAGATGTGGGTGAAACGTTGGGAGAGAATATTTACTTATTTATTTATTTACAGTATTTATATTCAGCTCTTCTCACCCCGAAGGGTACTCAGGGCAGATCACATTGTACACATATAAGGCAAACATTCAATGCCATATACACATAGAACAAAGACAGAGACAGACACAGAGGCAATTTAACCTTCTCCAGCTTCTAGCTTTCCTGAGGGTATGCTTGATTCCGGCCACAGGGGGAGCAGCTGCTTCATCATCCACTGCGACGGCAACTTCCTCATTCCAACCGTGGCTGGGTGATTTTTATGGTGTCGTAAATTAGCCTCCCCACATATAAGTGGTACCTAAATTTCCTACTTGATAGATGCAACTATCTTTCGGGTTGCTTAGGTCAGCAACGAGCAGGGGGCTATTTTTTATTTTAATTGTCAGGTGCTCACCCCAACACGGGCTGGCCTCGAACTCATGACCTCTTGGTCAGAGTGATTTATTGCAGCTGGCTGCTAACCAGCCTGCGCCACAGCCCGGCCCCTGGAATAGGGCCATACAGCCTGGAAAACACTCAACAACCCTGAAAGACCCAAAAGACACGGAAGAAACAATAAGAATGAAGTTCACGCACATTTCTAACCTATATATCTTTATCCAGACTTTCTATTTCCCCCTCCAGGATGGATCCCTGGGAAAACACCCTCCTCCTGCCTGGAAGGACGGCCTCTACACCATCCCCAAAGAGATCCATCCCATCCTGAGGCTGATGGCCCTTGAGGTGAGCATTATGCGCATCCCACCAATGGGAAGAATCCGCAAACTCTTCAATGGGTGAATAAATGCTCAGGGAGAAGCAACCACGATACCAACATGTTCCGCCATTATTTATTTATTTATTTACAGTATTTCTATTCCGCCCTTCTTTCTCACCCCGAAGGGGACTCAGGGCGGATTACAATGAACACATATATACCAAACATTCAATGCCAACAGACAAACAACATACAGTATAGACAGACACAGAGACATTTAACATTTTTCCAGCTTCACGATTCCGGCCACAGGGGGAGCTGTTGCTTCACCGTCCACTAGTGGCTGTACTTCCTCATTCCTTTCCTCGTGTTTTGCTGCCAGTTTTATGGTGTAGTAAATTAGTCAAATTAGCTTCCCGCATAAAGCGTACCTAAATTTCCCTACTTGACAGATGCAACTGTCTTTCGGGGCTGCATAGGTCAACAGCAAGCCGGGTTATTTAATGGTCGGGGGCTTAACCCAACCCAGGCTTTGAACTCATGACCTCTCGGTCAGTAGTGATTTATTGCAGCTGGTTACTAGCCAGCTGCACCACAGCCCGGCCCATGTTTTACCCACATCATATGTTTCCAGACACAATTCAAAGAAATTGTGCTTGGAAATGTTATTGCACTTGCGCCATTCTTGTATGTGTTCTGTGGTTACCCAATTTGTCATTGAATGGACACTAGGTCTCATCCACACCATGTAACTATAGCACTATGATTCTGCTATATCTATTGCAGTGTAATCTGTGAAATTTTGGGATTTGCAGTGTAGGGATGGGCACTTAAAATTATCAGCCAGATTGATCTCGAACCTCACAAAACTGCTCATCCCAGGACTCCAGGGAAGGCAGTTGTGGCATTAAAAGTGGCATAATAGTACTATAGGGTCAGCGTAACTCAGAAATGACTTGAAGGTGTGTAAATGTAGAAAGGTAACTCATTACTTTTCAAAGTAACTTCCCAAACTCTGCACGGACTTCCAACCAGCAAACATTTGCCGAATTACAACATACATTTCCAGTATCTGTCCCTCTATCTACGGACCTGTTTTTCAGTCCTGTTGTCTGTGCTCTTGCCCAGATCCTGGCCTGGGGCTTGCGAGACATAAAGAACTACAATCTGCTAGCCATCAACAACCCAAGCCTCATTGTCGAATGTGGAATGGAAAGCCTTCACACCCCAATCATCAAGAACTTCCAGGAGAACCCCAACTTTCCCATTAACATTTATCTCATGAAAGTGGTGAGTGCATCTACACTGTGTAATGAATGCAGTTTGATGCCACTTGAACTGCCAGGGCTCAAGGCTATGCCATCCTGGAAGTTATAGTTTTCCAAGGTCTTTGGCGTTCTTTATCCAAGAGGGTTGATGCCTCGCCAGACTACGAATCTCACCAAACCCATCTCAATCTCCTTTAGTACCTGCCTGTGGATGAAGACTACGCGCCTCCCATTGAGCTGAAGGTGATCGACCACCGAGAGTTTGGATATAAGCCGGTCGTGGGCCACGCCAGTGTGCAACCCCTGCGCCAGTACTACTGCGATCCTTGGGCAGAGAAGAAGGCCCACAACCTACCTCCCAGAGGTATCAACTACTTATAGCTTCACTATTTAGCCTTAAAAGGGGATTCGGTCAGGACTTTCTTGATAGGGCTGGACTAGTTACCTTGATGGAGACATAGAGCCAAGAACTTAGGGATATTTTTTTTCGTGTCAGGAGCAACCGGAGTTGCTTCTGGAGTGAGAAAATTGGCCGTCTGCAAGGATGTTGCCCAGGGGACGCCCAGATGTTTTGATGTTTTACCATCCTTGTGGGAGGCTTCTCTCATGTCCCACATGTAGCTGGAGCTGATAGAGGGAGCTCATCCACGCTCTCCCCAGGTGGGATTCGAACCTGGCAGCCTTCAGGTCAGCAACCCAACCTTCAAGTCACAAGGCTTTTATCCCCTAGGCCACTGGAAGCACCTAGGGAAAGGAATGAAACTTCCGCTTTTGCCTACGTAGAAGGAAACATGTCACTGAGGATGGAATTTGGGAGGAGTTATTCTTTACTGATAAGAGTTCTTTCAGTCACCATTAATCTTCTGTCGGAGCAACATGTGTCTGAGCAGCTCTGACTACTATCTATGTAAATAGTTGTACAATAAATATTCATTACCACCGGGATACTAGGCAGATGCTGAGTTGCCGAATGGAGGGGAGTATTGAGACAGAAGTCTGTAAGTGTCTCAATATATCCACCTCACATCTATCATCCACATTCTGACAGGGACTGGGATGTATAGTTCACCTGCAATCTAAGAGCACTCTCAACCACACCAACGATGGACCTGGAACTAACTTAGGGATGACATCAATACTCACAAATGAGATCTAGCATGGCATAATGGAGACCAGGGTTCAAATAAATAATAATAATAATAATAATAATAATAATAATAATAATAATAATAATAAACTTTATTTTTATATCCCACCCCATTTCCCCGAAGGGACTCAGCGCGGCTCACAACAGGGACAAGCCCGAAACAACGACACAACATATTTAAGAAGAATCAATGGAAGTTGATCAATCTCCATTCAGCCATGGAAACCCATTGTGGTGATGCTGGACAAGTCACACACTCTCAGCCCCAGAAAATAGATATGCCTTAAGGTCACCGTAATTTGAAAACCCTGGTCTCCAAAAGTTGTGTCTCACCATGGAGACAGTTGTCCTTTTTTAGGGAGAACACACCTAACTCCTTCCATTTTTCTCCAGGACAAATTCCTTGGAGGTAAACAGCCATAGAAGCCACTTTTTGGGCGGATGGCTTCTGCATCTTGGACATTACTCAAGTGTGTTTACATATACATGTCCCTTCAAGTCATCCATTGACTTACCGCAAACTTATAAGGTTTTGTGTGTTGTCAAAGGCACCAACCCCCAGAGTCAGTCACAACTAGACTTAATGTTAGGGGAAACCTTTACCTTTACCTATGTAACAAAATTTGAAAAAAAAAATATCTGTTACTGGTTTGAAGATGTTATTTTGTGTTTCATTGTGTGGTCCTTTGTTTTTGTGCCTGCCACAAACTACTGTATATACTCGAGTATAAGCTTAGTTTTTTAGCCCTCTTTTTAAGACTCAAAAAGCCCCCCTCGGCTTATACTCGGGTGAGGGTCCTGGTTGGCTTATATTTGGGTTGGCTTATACTCGAGAATATATGGTACATTTATTATTTTTCTCTATGATTATTGATATAATTACATTTATTATTTTTCTCTATTATTGTTGCTGCTATTACATTTATTTTACTCTATTTTTATTATGTTATTTCACTCGGATCTTATTATTATTATTATTATTATTATTATTATTGCATTTATTATTTTACTCTATTTATTATTACATGTATTATTTTCCTGTATTATTATTATTATTATTATTATTATTATTATTATTATTATTATTATTATTATTATATGTATTATTTTACTTTATTATTATTAAAAAGATACATAAGCACATTTACATTGAAGAAGATGAGAAGAATGATTTGATCAGAGTTGGACAGTCTTATCTTAAATTTGAGCTTTATGTAAATATTCATAAACATTTAACCTGCTGATGCCTCAATTAATGTCATTTTATTGGCATCTATTTTTATTTCTGAAATTTACTACCCTCGGTTTATACTGGACTCAATGTTTTCCCAGTTTTTCTTGTGGTAAAATTAGGTACCTCGGCTTATATTCAGGTCAGCTTATACTCGAGTATATACAGTATCTTGAATTGGTCGAGACTCAACGAGTTAGCCGTTGAAAAACTAAACTATAGCAAAATATGCTGCAGGATGTCCCGCAAAAGCAAAGTTTTTGTAATTTAATAAACTTTTCCCATTTTTAGGATAAAATCAATTAGGAAATGTCATTTATAATCCAGGAACAAAAATGGTGTGACATAGTGATATAATATAATATAATATAATATAATATAATATAATATAATATAATATAATATAATATAATATGGCTTCCAACATTATTATATTATATTATTTTTTGGATTTTGTTCCTCTTCCCAAGTAGCACACCTTTCAAGGTTTCCTATTAATTCCATGTTTTCTTTTGTTTGTTTTTAATTCCTCTTCTACAAACAGCTATTTCCAAAGCGAAACCTAAGAAGGTAAGATGGCTATAGTTTGGTTTCTAGGATTGTTTTCTCGATTTAGAACAAGGTTTTTGGGATAAAATCCTCCAAATAAATAAGAAAAACATATCGATATTATATAATAAATTATTAATGTGGGAAACTGAAACTGAAGAAATTACTAACTCAATGGTCCAATGGGCTAAGAATATAGGCAGACCGATTTATTTGCACAAATGGGAATCTATTTGGAGGAAGAAAATTAAATTTACATATTCTATAAATATGAAGGAAAACTGGCTAAAAGTCATCCATAGGTGGTATTTGACTCCAAAAAAAACTAGGGCTAATGTATAGGAATGTTAACAATAGTTGTTGGAGATGCAAAAGACAAATAGGCTCCTACCACCATATGTGGTGGAATTGTAGGAAGAAACAGAAATACTGGGCAGTAATTCTAGAAGAAAGTAACAAAATCTTACAAACCAAATTTGACCTTAAACCCAAGCTTTTCCTACTAGGGCTTTACGACCCCCAAACTAGAATCAGTAATAATACAGATAAACTTTTTACTTTCTTTATCAGGGCAGCAAGAATGGTGCTAGCAAAACACTGGAAATCCGGAAAAGCCCCTATGAAAGAATCTTGGATAGATAAATTGCTGGAAATAAAGGACATGGATAAATCTCGTTGCCCTTCTTTGGGCACATTCTAGTTTATCAATATCCTTTTTTTTGTTCCTCAACTTCATTCTGCTCCTTCTTACAGGGACTGAAGTTTTTCTTCAAGCCATGGTTATGGAAGAAGCCCAAAGAAGAGAAGGTAGGTCATGATGTCCAAGATAAAGCTTTAACCCTCGTTTTTGTTAAACAAAAGGCTCTGTGGCACCTTCAGGACCAAAAAGCCTTTTGGAGACTGTAGCTAAAGATGCACTTGATGCACTTCATATTGACCTTATAGTCAAACTGTGACCTTTCCCTTCCCTTCGGGGACAAGTTGGCTATTGTGGCAAAAAAAAAGTATATTTAATATGATACATAATGAGATATCTTGGAAATGGGAGCCAAGTGTAAACACAATTTAAGGATGAGAAATAGTTTATGGCAGCCACAAACACAAAGTTTCTGGCGTATAACAACTACTTTTAAAGTAAGTTATTGCGCAATTAAGCAGGAAATAACACTTTCAAACCAGAAACAGATTTTTCTGGTAATCCAAGCACTCTGTCATCCATCCTTAGAACCATCCTTTCTGTGCTTTTAGGAAAATCCTTGACCAATGTCGAAATCCTGTTCTTCTCTCTCCAAATAATCTAAGCACTCTTTCAACCATCCTTAGAATGATCCTATATGTATTATTATGGAAATGTCTCCTCAATCCTTGGAAAGCATGTTCCTCTCTCCAAATAATTCAAGCACTGCTTCATCCATCCTTAGAGGCAGCGGACAAAAACAACAAAACTACAGGCCCCCCAACCTCGAAATTTGACAACACAACCCATCATCCACGGCTCTAGGTTGATACAACAAAAAGAAAAGAAAAATAAAGTCCTAATTAGAGGGAAAGGAATAATTGTTTTTATCCAATTGCTGCCAGTTGGAGGGTTAAGCTCTGCCCACTTGGTCTCCTAGCAACCTACTCAGTCCAGGGGACAGGCACAGTTAGGCCTCAGGCCTCTTCCACACTGCCTATAAGATACAGATTATCTGATTTTAACTGGATTATATGGCAGTGTAGACTCAAGGCCCTTCCACATAGCTATATTACCCATTTAGAATCTTATATTATCTGCTTTGAACTGGATTATCTTGAGTCCACACTGCCAGGTAATTCACTTCAGTGTGCATTTTATAAAGCTGTGTAGAAGGGGCAGTTCTAGGCAGATAATATAAGATTACAAATATACAGTAGAGTCTCACTAATCCAACATAAACAGTGTCCTCTATCCTCACCACTTTCACAGTACACAAACAACCAAATGCATATTAAACATAAAGACAACCATACAACAGACATTCAATACCACCACTACCTCAACAATTTCTCACCAACACCACCAGACAACGCCACAGCAACGCGTGGCCGGGCACAGCTAGTATATATATATATATGTATATAGAAATGTGCTCCTCTGTTTCTCTCTCCAAATAATCCCAGCACTCCCTTATCTATTCTTAGAGTAATCCTATATTATTATTATTATTATTATTATTATTATTATTATTATTATTATTATTATTATTACATTGTTGTTGTTGTTGTTGTTGTTGTATGCCGCCTCCATCTCCCCCAACGGGGACTCGGAGTGGCTCACATGGGGACCAAGCCCGAAACAATAATATTTTAAACATCATGAAATCATCAATTAAACAACAAACATCATAATAAAAACAATTTAAACAAACATAAAATAAATCAACATTATTAAAACACAAATATTAACAATCATAGTATGCCAGTAAAAGTCCAATATAGGACATGAATGGCCTCTATATATATATATATAAAAGAGTGATGGCATCACGGCGATTCACAAAACAACAAAAGTACAGGCCCCCCAACCTCAAAATTTGACAACACAACCCATCATCCACGCCTCAAGGTTGATACAACAAAAAGAAAAGAAAAATAAAGTCCTAATTACAGGGAGAGCAATAATTTTTTTTTAATCCAATTGCTGCCAGTTTAGAGGGCTAATCTCTGCCCACTTGGTTGCCTAGCAACCAAGGAACAGCCAGGGTTCAGTTAGGGGACAGGCAGATTTAGGCCTCACTTAGGCTTCTTCCACAGATTATCTAATTTGCACTGGATTATATGGCAGTGTAGACTCAAGGCCCTTCCACACAGCTATATAACCCATTTATAATCTTATATTATCTGCTTTGCACTGGATTATCTTGACTCCACACTGCCATATCATCCACTTCAGTGTGCATTTTATCCAGCTGTGTAGAAGGGGCCTCAGATAATCCAGTTCTGAGCAGATAATATAAGATTAGAAATATACAGTAGAGTCTCACTTATCCAACGTAAACAGGCCGGCAGGATAAGTGAATATGTTGGATAATAAGAAGGGATTCAGGAAAAGCCAATTAAACATCAAATTAGGTAATCGTTATACAAATTAAGCACCAAAACATCATATTATACAACAAATTTGACATAAAAAGTAGTTCCATGCGCAGTAATGCTATGTAGTATTTACAGTAGAGTCTCGCTTATCCAACGTTCTGGATTATCCAACGCATTTTTGTAGTCAATGCTTTCAATATATCGTGATATTTTGGTGCTAAATTCATAAATACAGTAATTACTACATAGCATTACTGTGTACTGAACTACTTTTTCTGACAAATTTGTTGTCTAACATGATGTTTTGGTGCTTAATTTGTAAAATCATAACTTAATTTGATGTTTAATAGGGTTATCCTTAATTCCTCATTATCCAACATATTCGCTTATCCAACGTTCTTCCGGCCTGTTTATGTTGGATAAGTGAGACTCTACTGTACTGTATTTATTTACAAATTTACCACTAAAATATCACAATGAATTTAAAACACTGACTACAAAAACATTGATTATGAAAAGGCAGACTGCGTTGGATAATCCAGAACATTGTATAAGCGAATGTTGGATAAGTGAGATTCTTCTTTAATATGAAATAATTACTGGGATAGAATAATGCAGAACAATATAATCTCTAAAACCAGGACAGTAAATAAACAGGGGAATTCCACACAGGAAACAATCAGGGCCAGCTAACACCTCCCAACAAAGTATTCCCATCCTCAAAGTCTGGCAAATCCTCTGTTTTCTCAGGGCCACAGACAGTAGAAGCACATAAAATATCGCAAACAACACCACTCTGAAAACAAGGGAATTCCAGACAGGAAACAATCAGGGCCAGCTAACACCTCCCAACAAAAAATTCACTCAGGGAGGAAACAGCCAGGCTTTAAAGCTGCAAGGCCATTACATCCTAATCATTTTTCCTAATTGCAGCATTCATACTTGCCTCCAACAAACAAAAAAAAACCAATCAGAAATATTGTATATTCACAACCTTTAGGAAATAATATCCCCTGATGGCGCAGCGTGTTAAAGCGCTGAGCTGCTGAACTTCTGGACCGAAAGGCCACAGGTTTGAATTGGGGGAGCGGAGAGAGCCCCCACTGTTAGCCCCAGCTTCTGCCAACCCAGAAGTTCGAAAACATGCAAATGTGAGTGCATCAATAGGTACTGCTCCGGCGGGAAGGTAACGCCGCTCCATGTAGTCATCCCACATGACTTTGGAGGAGTCTGCGGACAACGCCGGCTCTTCGGCTTAGAAATGGAGATGAGCCCCAACCTCCAGAGTCAGACACGACTGGACTTAATGTCTGGGGAAAACCTTGACCCTTGACCTTAACTACCACCAATTCCTCAATACTTTATTTCCCAGACCACCAGACTTCGCCACAGCAACGCGTGGCCGGGCACAGCTAGTATATATATATATATATGCATGCCTTTATGGAAATGTGTTCTTCAATCCTTGACCAATGTTGGAAGCCTGTCCCAGACTCCAAATAATCCAAGTACCGCCTCCAGAAGAGAACAAGGAAAGAGATAGAGGAGATTATATGGACCATAAAACTGAGCTGTTTCTCAGTCTTGGGTGGCACTTTTTCCTTATGTTCACCCAGCAGGGTGATTTGATCAAATAAACCTATTGAACGATCTCCTTGCCTCCAAGGTTGGATTGGATAAAAAGACCCTGGAAGCTTTTGGGCCATTTCGTAATAGAGGGACATAGCAGCGCATCCCAATACTTGACCAAATTGGAAAGCATGTTTTGCAGACACAACCCTAACGTTTCCATGTTGTATCCCTATTAGTACATGGCGGATGAGGAAGATGAGGAAGTGGACTGGTGGAGCAAGTTCTACGTCACGACGGGCGACTTAGCAAAAAGTGGGAACTACCTGAAGTTGGGCTTTGATACAGTGAAGGTGTGTGTTGTGTTAGAGAGTAACTGACACGCAGATAGAACAGTGGGCATAATTATATATTTCAATCACAAGGTCTAGTAACCAAACTAACTTAAGTCAATGGAGGAATATGGACCAGAGAATCAGTAGGAAAGAGATGCTCAATGCTTTCCATTCCTGCCAATATCTTCGTTTCAGATGACACTGCACACATAGACACTTTGGGTCTCCATCAAGAGAGAAAAGCGTGGTACAAAGAGATATTGTTGTTGTTGTTATTATTATTATTATTATTATTATTATTATTTTATTGTATGACACAGCAAACAAGATAGATATTATTAACTACTACTAATAATAATGATAATGATGTAATTGGAACTGACAAGCAACCAGCAAAAAAATCAAAGAAGTAAAAATTAAAATATGTGTATAATATACTACAATTGTGTGACATTAAGTTAGGTTTGTCTTTATTTGTCGCCATTTGCTTTTAATTTCTGTATTTCAATATTAATGCCAAGTCAGTTGAAAGTTTATAGTAAGGGTCTAGTACTGGGTATAATATTAGTTAGGCCTATTTTTCAAGCAACCAGAAATGTTTATCCAGCATCTACTAATTCCCATGGGTGCTGGTTAATTGAGAGTAGTAGTAGTAGTTGTTGTTGTTGTTGTTATTTTATTATGACACAGCAAACAAGATAGATATGCTGGATTTCGTTTCACAAACTCACGAGTCAAACACTTCCCAAGTGTCTAGGACTGTGTGATGTATTTTCAGATGATGCGTGCAGATCCCAGTGGGTGGCCTTTTGCAGCTGGCAGATCGTAATTTTGTCAATGTCTACTGTTTCCAAATGCTGGCTGAGATCTTTTGGCACGGCACCCAGTGTGCCCATCACCACCGGGACCACCTGCACTGGTTTCTGCCAGAGTCTTTGAAGTTCAATCTTGAGGTCCTTGAGGAACCCACAAAATGAATCAGTAGTCATTCTTGTAGTTTAATGGGTTTTTCCCCCATTATTATTATTATTATTATTATTATTATTATTATTATTATTATTATTATTATTATTATTTTATTATGACACAGCAAACAAGATAGATATGCTGGATTTCATATCACAAAATCACAAGTCGAACACTTCCCAAGTGTCTAGGACTGTGTGATATATTTTCGGATGATGCGTGCAGATCCCAGTAGGGTGGCCTTTTGCAGTTGGAAGATCGTGATTTCTATTGTTTCCAAATGCCGGCTGAGATCTTTTGGCACGGCACCCATTATTATTATTATTATTATTATTATTATTATTATTATTATTATTATTATTATTATTATTATTATTCCTCCTAAAAGTTATGTTTGGTTTCCAAGCCAACTAAGACATAATGCTGTTAAAAAACTATCTCTTGGGTTATGGATGTGCCTGAAGAAGAAAATACTTGTTTGGAAGATACATACCTGGCAGAATGGTGTTGAAGTTGGACCTTTGAGGTCTCTTCCAACTCTGTGACTATATGAACTTTCAATATAAAGACATTCAAGATGGAATGGATGGTGGTTGAGCCTCCTTCTCTGGATAGCCGTCTGTCAGGAGGGTTTTGATTGTGTTCTCAAGCTACAATTCTCTGGTTCCATTTGTTGCTTTCCCCTTTAGATCTACAACTGTGAACTGGAGGAAGTGCCAGAGTTTCATGGCTTCCAGGATTTCTGCCAGACCTTCAAACTGTACCGGGAAGCAGTCACAGTCGAAGACCCCATTATTGGAGGAGAATTCAAGGTGAGAGCTCTTACTTTTCTCAACAGGTATCATATTTGATTCTGGGACTGCCTCAGAAGCCTATACAAGTGATGGAAATAGACATATCCATACATTATTAAATGTACTACAGCCCTCCGTATGGCCAGATTCCCAACATAATGCTATTCATCTGGGTCCACAGCTGGGGTCTGTAATTGGAAGGAGCTCGGAGAACTGGGTGAAAGATCAGAATAAGCTTCATCCTGGTCAAAGTTCATTTCTGAAACAGGTTCAGAACCCAAAGGTGGCTGGAGTATAACACCTTGGTGTAGATATATTGCGCCAAAATGCTAATGTGTATGTGTGTGTGTGTAAAAGAAATCCCTTGAAAGATTCTTGCAAAGAAAGAGCTCTGCAAAAAGGGAGCTGACTTTTTGCAGAGAGACAAGCCACGCCTAAAACAATGTATCAGTTTGATGGCAGTTGGCAGGCTTTGTCAGTTGGGAATCTGGCCTTCAAGTGAGAGCACAGAAAAGAGACATGCTCTCTCTAGCTACGGTCAAGTAGCAAATTTGAATATGCTATGCTGTATATATTGATGCTGATTGATTAGTTATTGATCTTATGCAACTACATGGACATTGTACGATTGCAGAACTGTTTTATATTTCAACTCAACAAGCAAGAGTAAAATTCCTTTGTTCTTTTCAATTCCTCTGCCTGGTGTGAGTTTTCTTTGCACATGGTGTTAGCTGGACGCTACTGGTTCCGCTGTATTCACTCCCTAATAAGATGCACTCTAAGAAAAGTCCTCATTCCTCTTTTTGCAGGGTCTCTTTCGAATCTATCCCATTCCGGAAGACCCCAACATCCCACCACCTCCGCGTCAGTTCCAGGAGCTTCCCCAAAATATCTGCCAGATGTGTCTTGTCCGGGTCTATATCATCCGAGCTCTTAACCTCCAGCCGAAGGACAGAAACGGCCTGGTAATCCGAGATGGATTTCTTTTCCTTCCCATGAGTGCCAAACTGCATTCATTCTCTAGCGTTGATGCTCCCCGATTTGGACTCTCCTCCTGCAGTGCGATCCCTACGTCTGGATCAAGATCGGGAAGAAGATCGTCGGCGAACGAAACGATTATATTCCCAACACCTTGGAGCCTCTTTTTGGCAGGTAGGTCTGCCCACTGCCGAGTCCATCTCTAGAGGTTTATATTGTAATAATAATGTGCTTGGCACTATTTAAAATGCCAGGAATGGCTTACTGTTGCAATAAGCAACCGATAGGCAAAGGAAAGGAAACAGAGTTATTTGCATTTGTCCTTCTTGTCTCTCTTCCCCATAGGATGTATGAACTCATGTGCTGCATCCCATTAGAGAAGGACTTGAAGGTCTGCCTCTTCGACTTCGACGTCTTCCCTCCAGACGACAGCATCGGAGAAACCACCATCGACTTGGAAAACCGGCTTCTCTCTCGCTTCGGGGCCAACTGTGGGCTGCCCCAGACCTTCTGTGTGTAAGCGGCAAGGATTGGGTTTGCTATCGATATGGTTGCCTTAGGACATTATCCCACGTATTATCCCATTATCCCTATTTCTACACACTAAAAAATTAAGGAAGCCAAGTACAGTCAGACCCGAGTTCTGAACAGGATTGGTTCTGTACATTTGTTCTTAAATTGAAGTTGTTTGTAAGTCAGAACATGTACTGTATATACTCGAGTATAAGCCTAGTTTTTCAACCCTTTTTTAGGACTGAAAAAAAACCCTTTTCGGCTTATACTCGGGTGAGGGTCCTGGTGAGCTTATATTCAGGTCGGCTTATACTCAAGTATATGTGGTATATTTATTATTTTTCTCTATTATTATTGATATTGTTAGCTTTGTTATTTAACTCTATTATTATTATTACATTTATTATTTTACTCTTATAGTTGTTACTTTTACATTTATTTTACTCTATTTTTATTATTATTAATACATTTATTATTTTACTCTATTATTACATTTATTATTTTATTGCATTTATTATTATTATTATTATTACATTTATTATTTTACTCTATTATTATTAAAAGCATACATAAGCACATTTACATTGAAGAAGATGAAAATAATGATTTAATCAGAGTTGAACAGTCATATCTTAAATTACAGTTTGATGTAAAGATTCCAAAACATTTAACCTACTGATGACTCAATTAATGTAATTTTATTGATATCTCGGCTTATACTGGAGTCAATGTTTTCCCAGTTTTTTGGGGTAAAATTAGGTGCCTCGGCTTATATTTGGGTCGGCTTAGACTCGAGTATATATGGTATTTCCATTTTTTTCAGCCCTTTTTAAGGACTAAAAAAGCCCCCCTCGGCTTATACTCGGGTGAGGATCCTGCTTGACTTATATTTTGGTCAGCTTATACTCGAGAATATATGGTACATTTATTATTTTTCTCCATTATTATTGGTACAGTAGAGTCTCACTTATCCAAGATAAATGGGCTGGCATAACCTTGGATAAGCAAAAATCTTGGATAATAAGGAGGGATTAAGAAAAAAGCTTATTACACATCAAATTAGGTTATGATTTTACAAATTAAGCACCAAAACATCATGTTTAACAACAAATTTGACAGAAAAAGTAGTTCAATACGCAGCAATGTTATGTTGTAATTACTGTATTTATGAATTTAGCACCAAAATATCATGATATATTGAAAACATTGACTACAAAAATGCGTTGGATAATCCAGAACGTTGGATAAGCGAGTGTTGGATAAGTGAGACTCTACTGTATGTATTTTGGATAGCATAGGGAAGGATTTGTCAGGGTAAATAAACAAATAAAATACCCACTGGGTAGGTATGTGAATAAGTTCCTTGTATCATGGGACTAATTGTCTCAAGGCAAGCAAGTGAATCGAACCAAAACACAGCAGAGTCTTTATCTATAGTTAGCAGAGATTTACAGCACAGCTGCTCATCGCTTTAATAAGACACTTGAACTCTGGCTTTCATCCAAACCCCTTTGGAGGCTTTAATCTTTTTTTTTTTAATAATTTTTATGGAGAGGTTTTCAAGCAACTCCATACATTTCTGATTACAACAAAGATTCTCATTTCTCGATACAATAAAACACATATAAGACAACAAGGGTAACTGAGGGAGAGGGGTGAGGAGGAAAATGAGGTATCAATACACAAGTTAAAAAAAGAAAGGGGGAAAAAAAAACAAGAAACAAAAAACCAACAACGACAACGCAGAAGCAACCACAGGAAAAAAAAAGCTTACATGTAAACAGTTGCTATATATTTCCTTTTACTTCCAGAGCTCCGGGTGTGATCCTTTTGATTTTCTTTTAGTCATTTATTTGTATTTTTGAAGTTAAACTAGTTTAACTATCTTTATACTATTATCCAAGGGACTTTCTTTAGGCCATCCTTATATGAAAATTTATTTTTTCTTTTTGTAAAAATTCCTTCATGGGTTTCCAATCCATTTTATTTGGTGTTCTTTCCCGGGCTAGTTTTTGTGTTAATAAATCCATATTCATCACGTCCATTACTTTATTGAGCCATTTCTCCATGCTAGGTACAGTAGAGTCTCACTTATCCAAGCCTCGCTTATCCAAGCCTCTGGATCAGGGGTCCCCAAACTAAGGCCCGGGGGCTGGATGCGGCCCTCCAAGGTCATTTACCTGGCCCCTGTCCTCAGTTTTATAATATAATATTTTTATATCAGTTTTAATAATATAATATTGTATATACATATAATATTGATAGAAATATTACAATGTAATACTAATAATAATACCATATAATAATATTAATTATATATTATATATTACATGTAATATTACTAATAATATTACAATATAGTGGTATAATTCAATATAGTAATATTTAATACTAATACTGTTCTATGCTAATAATATAATATATTGCTCAGATACGCCATGAGTTGGACTCCAGCTTAATTGTAGTTCCAGCGGAGGTAACCGAGGCACCTGTCTGTCCGATTTTGTGGGATTCTTTCTGGCTTGTTCTTCCGGATGACGTGGAGGGGATTCTTGGGTCTGTGAGGGCGACCACTTGTGCTCTGGATCCTTGTCCCTCTTGGCTGGTTAAGCAGGCCAAAGAGGGGTTGTTGGATTGGTTTGTGGCTATAATAAATGCCTCCCTGGGTCAGGGGTCATTTCCATCTTGTTTTAAGCAAGCGGTGGTAAAACCGTTACTAAAAAAGACCTCGCTAGACCCATCTGTATGTAACAACTACAGACCAATTTCCAACCTCCCGTTTTTGGGCAAGGTTCTGGAGCGGGTGGTGGCCACGCAGCTCCAGGAGTTCCTCGATGACACTGATTTTCTGGACCGCTCGCAGTCTGGCTTCAGGCCTGGGCACAGCACTGAGACGGCTTTGGTCGCCTTGGTGGATGACCTCCGCAGGGAACTTGACAGGGGGAGTGTGACCCTGCTGGTTCTCTTGGACATCTCTGCGGCTTTCGATACCATCGACCATGGTATCCTTCTGGGGAGGCTCTCCGGGATGGGACTCGGTGGCACTGTTTTGCAGTGGCTCCAATCCTTCCTGGAGGGCCGTTCCCAGATGGTGAAGCTGGGGGACACCTGCTCGGACCCCTGGCCTTTGACCTGTGGGGTCCCGCAAGGGTCTATTTTATCCCCCATGCTTTTTAACATCTACATGAAACCGCTGGGAGAGGTCATCCGGAGTTTTGGAGGGTGTTGCCATCTCTACGCAGATGACACACAAATCCACTACTCGTTCCCACCTGACTCCAAGGAAGCCCCTCGGGTGCTGAACCAGTGCCTGGCCGCTGTGGCGGACTGGATGAGGAGGAACAAGCTGAGGATCAATCCTGACAAGACAGAGGCCCTCCTGGTCAGTCGCTCGTCGGATCGGGGTATTGGGTGGCAACCTGTGCTGGACGGGGTTGCACTCCCCCTGAAATCACAGGTCCGCAGTTTGGGGGTCCTCCTGGATTCAGCGCTGACGCTTGAAGCGCAGGTGTCGGCGGTGGCCGGGAGGGCTTTTGCACAACTCAAACTTGTGCGCCAACTGCGACCATACCTCGTGAAGTCTGACTTGACCACGGTGGTGCATGCATTAGTTACCTCTAGACTGGACTACTGTAATGCGCTCTACGTGGGGCTTCCCTTGAAGACGGCCCGGAAGTTACAGCTGGTCCAACGTTCGGCCGCCAGACTAATAACAGGGGCGAGTTACAGGGAGAGATCTACTCCCCTGTTTAAGGAGCTCCACTGGCTGCCGTTCATCTTCCGGTCCCAATTCAAGGTGCAGACCATCATTTATAAAGCCCTAAACGGTTTGGGACCCGCCTACCTTCGTGACCGTATCTCCTATCATAAACCTGCCCGACCTCTCCGATCATCGGGGGAGGCCCTCCTGTCGCCACTACCTATCTCTCAGGCTCGCCTTGTAGGAACAAGGGAGAGGGCCTTCTCTGCGGTGGCCCCTCGCTTGTGGAACTCGCTGCCCATTGAAATCAGGCAAGCCCCCACCCTTTTAGCCTTCAGGAAAGATTTAAAAACATGGCTCTTCCGGTGTGCTTTCGGAGAGTAAATGTTCTATGCTACTCCCCCCCGATATTTATCCTCTAGACTGGTTCACTATCTGATGTCCCGTCCCTCGAGGTTTTATTCTGATCCCTTTCTCACCCAGAGTTTTAATTTTTAATCTAGTTTTTAAATGTAGTATTCATGCGGCCCGCTCGTGTTATATTGCTGTTTTGATCTTATGTTGTACTGTTTATTTTATGTAATGTATTATTTAATTGTATTATGTTATGGTTTATTGTATTGTCTTGGGCATGGCCCCATGTAAGCCGCCCCGAGTCCCCGTTGGGGAGATGGTGGCGGGGTATAAATAAAGTTTTATTATTATTATTATTATTATATTGTATATAGATATAAATTGTAAGCCGCTCTGAGTCCCCTTCGGGGTGAGAAGGACAGGATATAAATGTAGTAAATAAATACATAATAAATAAATAAATTTTGACTTAGGCTCGCCCAAAATCTGAAATGACTTGAAGGCACACAACAACAATAATTCTAATTAACTTGACTATCTTGTTGGCCAGAAGCAGGTCCACACTTCCCACTGAAATCCTGATCGGTTTGAGTTGGTTAAAATTGTTTTTATTTTTAAATATTGTATTTTTCTTTCGTCGTCGTTGTTGTTGTCGTTGTTGTTGTCGTCGTCGTCGTTTTTGCACTACAAATAAGACATATGCAGTGTGCATAGGAATTTGTTCATTTTTTGTCTTCAAATGATCATTCGGCCCCTCAACAGTCTGAAGGATTGTGGACCGGCCCTCTGCTTTAAAAGTGTGAGGACCCCTGCTCTGGATTATCCAAGCCATTTTTGTAGTCAATGTTTTCAATATATCATGATATTTTGGTGCTAAATTTGTAAATACAGCAATTACATCATAACATTACTGCGTATTGAACTACTTTTCTGTCAAATTTGTTGTATGACATGATGTTTTGGTGCTTAATTTGTAAAATCATAACTTAATTTGATGTTTAATAGGCTTTTTTCTTAATCCCTCCTTATTATCCAAGATTTTTGCTTATCCAAGGTTATGCCAGCCCATTTATCTTGGATAAGTGAGACTCTACTGTACCAATAATAATGGAGAAAAATAATAAATGTACCATATATTCTCGAGTATAAGCTGACCAAAATATAAGTCAAGCAGGATCCTCACCTGAGTATAAGCCGAGGGGGGCTTTTTTAGTCCTTAAAAAGGGCTGAAAAAAATGGAAATACCATATATACTCGAGTCTAAGCCGACCCAAATATAAGCCGAGGCACTTAATTTGATGTTTAATAGGCTTTTCCTTAATCTCCCCTTATTATCCAAGATATTCGCTTATCCAAGCTTCTGCCGGCCCGTTTAGCTTGGATAAGTGAGACTCTACTGTACTTCCTTTGTTTTCCATACTTGTGCGAACAAGTATCTTCAATCGTTGCCTATGTACAGCTCAAATCCATACATACAACTTTGAATGATGTCCTTGCCAATGATATTTGGTCTCATAAAAATCCGTTTCTCCTCCTTGCAGAGCCGGCCCCACTCAGTGGAGAGACCAGCTTCTCCCCTCTGAGCTCTTGGCCAATTACGCCCGAACCAAGGACTTGCCTCCGGCAGAAATCACCGAAGATGGGAGCCGAGCCGTTTTCATGGGCAGGACCTACGAGCTGGCCGACTTTGGTGAGTGGCTCAGAATGACTCCAAGGTGCCTGGAGGAGCCTGGCCCTGGATGGCCATCTGTTCGGAGTGTTTTCGTGGGCTGAATGGGGTTAAATTGATGACTCTTTATTTATTTATTTACAGTATTCCGCCCTTCTTTCTCACCCCGAAGGGGACTCAGGGCGGATTACAATGAACACATATATGGCAAACATTCAATGCCAACAGACAAACAACATACAGTATAGACCAGGGGTCCTCAAACTTTTTAAACCAGTCCACAATCCTTCAGACTGTTGAGGGGCCGGATTATCATTTGAAAAAAAAAAAATACAAACAAATTCCGATGCACACTGCACATGTCTTATTTGTAGTGCAAAAACAACAACAAGAAGAACAATGAAAAAACAATACAATATTTAAAAATAAAAGCAATTTTAACCAACATACATTTATCAGGATTTCAATGGGAAGTGTGGTCCTGCTTCTGGCCAATGAGATAGCCAAGTTAATTAGGATTGTTGTTGTTGTGTGCCTTCAAGTCATTTCAGACTTTGGGCGAGCCTAAGTCTAAAATGTATTTATTTATTATTTATTTATTTGCTGCATTCATTTACTACATTTGTATCACACCCTTCTCACCCCAAAGGGGACTCAGACTGGCTTACAAATTATATGTACATACAATCTATATATATATAAAAGAGTGATGGCATCACGGCGACCCACAAAACAACAAAACTACAGGCCCCCCAACCTCGAAATTTGACGACACAACCCATCATCCACGCCTCAAGGTTGATACAACAAAAACAAAAGAAAAATAAAGTCCTAATTAGAGGGAGAGGAATAATTGCTTTTATCCAATTGCTGCCAGTTAGAAGGCTAAGCTCCGCCAACTTGGTCTCCTAGCAACCCAATAAAAAATAATAAAAAACACTAAAAAATAATTTAAAACACTAAAGAATTAATATAATAAATACTATAATAACAGAAAATAACTAAAAATAATACAAGAAAATAATAAAATATAATAAATAAAAAGATAACTTACAATAAAATTAATTAAAAAATACAAATAACATCAAATAAAAATTCCACAACGATTTTAACCAATACCACCACCACTTTGCCACAGCAACATGTGGCCAGGCACAGCTAGTATATTATATTATTAGCATAGCACAATATTAGCATTATATATTACTTTATTGAACTATACCACTATACTGTAATATTATGAGTAATATTATATGTAATATAGAATATATAATTAATATTATTATGTGGTATCATTATTAGTGTTATATTGTATTACATTATAATATTATTATCAATATTATATGTATATACAATATATTATATTATAAAACTGAGTGCGGGGGCCAGGTAAATGACCTCGGAGGGCCGCATCCGGCCCCCGGGCCTTAGTTTGGGGACCCCTGGTATAGACAGACACAGAGACATTTAACATTTTTCCAGCTTCATGATCCCGGCCACAGGGAGAGCTGTTGCTTCACTGTCCACTAGTGGCTGTACTTCCTCATTCCTTTCCTCATGTTTTGCTGGCAGTTTTATGGTGTTGTAAATTAGTTAAATTAGCCTCCCGCATAAAGCGTACCTAAATTTCCCTACTTGACAGATGCAACTGTCTTTCAGGGCTGCATAGATCAACAGCAAGCCGGGCTATTTAATAGTCAGGGGCTTAACCCGACCCAGGCTTTGAACTCATGACCTCTCGGTCAGTAGTGATTTATTGCAGCTGGTTACTAGCCAGCTGTACCACGGCCCGGCCCTTGGGTCTCATATTATTGTCCATAATATTCTCCATATTATTCTCATAATATTCTCCATATTATTCTCCATACTTGGGCAAACTTGGGCCCTCCAGGTGTTTCGGACTTCAACTCCCACAATTCCTAACAGCCTACTGACTGTTTACTATTCACAACCTACATCTCCGAGCTCCAAAGTGCCAAGCTAATACAAATAGGATCCTTAAGGTTAACTAATGCTCTGGACCAGTGGTTCCCAAACTTATTTGGCCTACCGCCCTCTTTCCAGAAAAAATATGACTCAGCGCCCCCTGGAAAGGTTGTGTGGCTTAGAGAGGTGGGTGGGGCTGAGCCTCTCCCCTAGTCCAAGATGCAGGGTGGGAAGTGGAGGTGGGCAGGGCCACAAACGGCCAGGACTGGGATGGGTGGAGTTATGAGCTCTGAGTCAGGGCTGAGCTTCTATCCCTGTCCTGTGGTGCCTGCCAGGACACAGGGGATGGGGCTAGAGTAGGGGGGTAGTAGAGTAGTAGGGCTGAACCTCTATACCCCGCCCCCGTGTTCTAACAAGCGCCTCAAGTGAGGTATACAGAGGCTCAGCCCTGTTTCAGGCTCTTGGGAAGAGGCCCCGCCCCCACCCCTAGCCCTGCCCTTTAGTCCTAAAAGGCCTCTCAGGAGAGGTATAGAGGCTTAGCCCTGTCTCAGGCTCTTGGAAGTAGGCCCCGCCCACACCCCTAGTCCCACCCTTTAGTCCTGAAAGGCCTCTCAGGAGAGGTATAGAGGCTTAGCCCTATCTCAGGCTCTTGGAAGTAGGCCCCGCCCACACCCCTAGTCCCACCCTTTAGTCCTGAAAGGCCTCTCAGGAGAGGTATAGAGGCTTAGCCCTGTCTCAGGCTCTTGGAAGTAGGCCCCGCCCACACCCCTAGTCCCACCCTTTAGTCCTGAAAGGCCTCTCAGGAGAGGTATAGAGGTTCAGCCCTGTCTCAGGTTCTTGGAAGGAGGCCCCGCCCACACCCCTAGTCCCACCCTTTAGTCCTGAAAGGCCTCTCAGGAGAGGTATAGAGGTTCAGCCCTGTCTCAGGTTCTTGGAAGTAGGCCCCGCCCACACCCCTAGTCCCACCCTTTAGTCCTGAAAGGCCTCTCAGGAGAGGTATAGAGGTTCAGCCCTGTCTCAGGTTCTTGGAAGGAGGCCCCGCCCACACCCCTAGTCCCACCCTTTAGTCCTGAAAGGCCTCTCAGGAGAGGTATAGAGGTTCAGCCCTGTCTCAGGTTCTTGGAAGGAGGCCCCGACCCCACCCCTAGCCCCGCCCTTTAGTCCTAAAAGGCCTCTCAGGAGAGGTATAGAGGCTCAGCCCTGTCTCAGGCTCTTGAGAGGAGGCCCCGCCCTTTAGTCCTAAAAGGCCTTTCAGGAGAGGTATAGAGGCTCAGCCCTGTCTCAGGCTCTTGGGAAGAAGCCACACCCACTCCTCTAGCTCCACCCCCTATGTCCTAACAGGCGCCTCAGGGGCTCAGCGCTGTCTCCAGCACTTGGGAAGAGGCCTCGCCCCTCCCTTGGTCCCGCCCCCAAATGCACCTGTGGCCATCACTGCCCCCCCTGGATTGCTGCAGCGCCCACCAGGGGGCGGTAGCACCCACTTTGGGAATCATTGCTCTGGACATTGGCTGAGATGCTAAACAAGGACTCCAAAACCCATCTTCCCCATTTACTGTGGCCTTTTCCAGAGACCCAGCAGCCCTTGCATGACTACCTGGGGCCTGCCAAAGAGCGCCTTGCCCTCTACTTGCTCCGTACCTGCGGACTGGTGCCGGAACACATTGAGACCCGCACCCTCTACAGCACGGCTCATCCAGGGATTGACCAGGTAAACTCCGACCCTCTAGTCCGGGATGTCACTATGCAGTGCACCTTCCGTATCCACAGAACTGATATAGACTCAGTTCCACTTATCCACAATGTGTGAAATCTGTGCTCCTTTGCTCTCCAGGGCAAGGTGCAGATGTGGGTGGACATCTTTCCAGAGAGCTTAGGTGAACCAGGACCTCCTTTTGATATTGTCCCAAGGAAGCCACATAAGTAAGTGATATTTCTCTCTGTAAGAAAATTGGCTCAGAAAGTGCAGGGCTTCAAGACCAGTCCAAGAAGTTAGAAGTAGCAGCAGCAGATAAGGAATCGAGTGAAGAGCTGAGTGATAAGGAAGGTTCCCAGGAGATATCACCTGTAGCTAAGGAGATCAACAAAAGTCTTAGTTTACAAATCAGATCTGAGAATAGATAATCTCTGAGAGATTATGTTGCAAAGTTGGGGAGAAAAGTCATGGAAGAAGTCATGCTTTCATGGGTGTCTATTCAACAGCAAATTGTTTCCTTTGAAGGCAGTTCAGGCAATGCTGCATTAGAGTGAGAAGCTAAGCCTGGATTCTCTTGTTCATGGTTCAAGCCAAGCCTTGATTTTGGATTTAATATATCCTGCTGGTGTGTGTTTGTTGTGAACTAATATTAGTGCAGTCTTTAATCTTCTTAAAACTTAGTGACAAATACAATAATAGAATGCCTGTAAATATATGTGTTCTTGTTGGGGGAAAATGGGCTTGGACCCTGTTTAGAGTGACTGAGAAGGACAGAAGACATTGAAGGTTTGGAGACCACTCTCCAAAAGTTTTTTCCAGTATCCAGACTTGATTGTTTCTCGCTAGGTATGAATTGCGTGTCATCATCTGGAACACCAAAGACGTGGACTTGGAAGACACCAACATTTTTGGAGACAGGATGAGCGATATTTATGTCAAAGGGTAAATGGGAAAAGACATAATCTATAATGGGGTTGGGATGGGAGCTATCAGTCATTAGTTCTGCTGGCTGGAGAAGTAGCTCAAGAACATCTGGAGGTCCACACTTTTCCCATCTTAGGCAATATGCTTCAACAATGATGCCAGGAGATATTCATGGCTTCAGCTGTCATGAAGGTTTGGACCCACTCTTGCCAAGCTACCAGCATGATTGAATATAAAGTGATTCCTTGACTTCAGAATTTTGTTTGTTCTTAAGTCAACGCATCCTTATCGCAAAGTGAATTTTCCCATTGAAATGCACTGAAATTGCTCCCCAAAACCCACCCCAATTTTTCTGTTATGTGTTTTTAAATAATATATAAAATGTTCAGAGATAGGCAGTGCTTGGTTCCATCCAGCCACTGTGGCAAGGAGGCATATTTGAGGCAACACAATGTGAACTAACCCAAAGCGGAGAAGAGCACACAGGCAAAGGCATGCAGGCTAAGGCACTGAGCAACCCTATACTAGCTGTTTAGGCTGAGGATCTGCTACACGAGGATGGACTGCAATCTCTGGAGTGGAATCTCTGGATTGGACTCCTCCCAGAACATTCAGGGGAAGCAATCACATGTGTAATGAAGTGTGGATTTTTTAGTTTACAGATGTCATGTTTAATTGTGTTTTAAAAGGGTCAATCTTTCAGTTATGGCATCTCTGCACTCAAGAGTTGGTTGCCATGGAGAAGTGGGTGGAGCCAACTGCCATTTTGGTGGAGAAGTGCAGGTTTCAAAAAAAAACCAGTCTGTGCCCTGATGAGGTACAGGGAAGACTGATCCCCAGTTGAAGGAATCAGGGAGGCTCAAATGCTTAATTTTGAGTCAGTTTAAAATAAGTTTGGTGACTTATTTTAAGGTAGTCTGTCTCCTGTTAAGGAACAGATAATCTGTGATTGTAATTCACAGGGTGACTGCAGTTTGAAGCAGCAGAGAAGGAAGTGACATTTTAACGAATTTGAAACACCTCATTCTAGCTTTGCAACTGTTAACTAAAGTGCCTCTAAGGAGAAAGTTATTGTAACCATTAAGCTTTCTGCCTGAATAAACGTGTTATTGTTCTTTCTAACATCTCAGCTTCTGTCACATATATTACAAGAGTAAACAAGAAGAAGGAAGAAAAACAAACTTTAAAAGATCTCCTCTTTGAGACAGTTAGTGGCTACATCTTCCCATAGTGGTACCAAATGTTAATCATCTCCTTTACATCTGGTGGCCGCATTATAAACATCTTTAATAACTGGCGGCAGCGTTTAAAAAAAATCTTTATAATTTGCTGGCAGCGGATATAGTATAATATATTTAATTAAATAATAAAAAGAACACATCTCCGCAACATGGAGCTGCAGTTTCTGCCTTGTAGGAAAACCAGAACTGCTCCCGCTAAGAATTCAGTCCACGTTTTGTTACTCTCTGCCTTGCTGTTAGAACTGGTTTAGTGGACAAAGGGCCCTCTTTTGCACTGTTTGTAGGTCAAAACAGTGCTCTGATGTCAAAACGTCACTCTAGGCTGAGTGAGGATTTGTAAGATTCATAATAACTTTATTGTTATATCCCGCCACCATCTCCCCGAAGTGACTCGGGGCAGCTTACATGGGGACCAAGCCCAACACAACAAAAGTTTCAGAACAATTAAAAACATAATAACATAAAGAATACAATTAAAACAATTTAAAATAGCAGAGTATAAAAACATCGTAAAAGTATATATCAAAACCAACCTCAACAACCAGGAAACCAAGAATATTGTGGCCGTAATCAGATTAGAGAGGGCAGGACAAGGACTTGTGCAAAACACAAATATACTTATGTTGGGACATTCTTACTCTGCAACATGCATAGCTGATGTACCCAAGGATAAAAGTTCTCTAATTGACACCAACATCTCCTTGGCTTTTGCTCCCAGGTGGCTGGATGGCTTGGAAGAGGACAAGCAGAAGACAGATGTCCATTACAGGTCTCTGTCGGGAGAAGGCAACTTCAACTGGCGGTTTGTTTTCCCCATGGATTACCTTCCCATGGAGCAGGTCTTGATCCTCAACAAGAAGGTGGGTCCAGGTTGACAGTCCCGCCCTTTGCACATCCCTGATGCAGATTTGGAAGCCGAACAAGGTTGTGTCGACTTAGTCCTTGGATGGGAGGCTCTCATTATTACTTTTTAAACCTTCATAACAGGGATCCCCAAACTTTTTAAACAGGGGCCCAGTTCACGGTCCCTCAGGCTGTTGGAGGGCTGGACTATAGTTGAAAAAAAAAACTATAAACAAATTCCTATGCACACTGCATAGATCTTATTTTGAAGTAAAAGAAAAACCAAACGGGAAGAAATACAGCCCCAATGTTAATAATAATAATCATAATAAAAATAATAAAGAGGGTTGGAAGAGACACCTTGAGTCATCTTGTCAACCCTCTTCTACCTTTGTGCACAGATGGCCACCCAGCCTCAATGTTATTAATCATCATCATCATCATCATCATCATCATACATCACACAGTCCTAAACGCCGGGGAAGTGTTCAACTTGTGATGTTGTGATACGAAATCCAGCATATGTGTGCGTGTGTGTGTGTGTGTGTATGTGTGTGTGTGTGTGTGTATATATATATATATATATATATATACACACACACACACACACACATATATATATATATACACACACACACATACACAGTAGAGTCTCACTTATCCAAGCTAAACGGGTCAGCAGAAGCTTGAATAAGCGAATATCTTGGATAATAAGGAGGGACTAAGGAAAAGCCTATTAAACATCAAATTAGGTTAGGATTTTACAAATTAAGCATCGAAACATCTGGTTATACAACAAATTTGACAGAAAAAGTAGTTCAATAGGCAGTAATGTTATGTTGTAATTACTGTATTTATGAATTTAGCACCAAAATATCACGATATATTTAAAACATTGACTACAAAAATGGCTTGGATTATCCAGAGGCTTGGATAAGCGAGGCTTGGATAAGTGAGACTCTACTGTATGTGTGTGTGTGTATATATATATATATATATCTCATTTGCTGTGTTATACTGTTTCTTTGTGCCAATAATAATAATAATAATAATAATAATAATAATAGTAATAATAATAAAGAGGATTGGAAAAGATCCCTTGGGCCATTTAGTCCAACCTCCTTTTGCCTTTGTGCACCAAAAGCACTGGCAAAGCACCCCTTAGTAAATTATTAATTAAATAATAATTGAAATACCATTATAAACAAGTAAAGGTTTAGAAGGTGTGCAACAGGTGAGGGAGGAGGCAGGAAAGGCGGAGGAGGAGGGTGCTTTGAATGCGATTTCCTGCTTCTTGCAGGGGGTTGGACTGGATGGCCCATGAGGTCTCTTCCAACTCTAGGATTCTATGATTCTAGGAGGGAGCCACCGTCACGGGGGACGGATAAATGGCTTCAATGGGCCACATGTGGGCCCCGGGCCTTAGTTTGGGGACCCCTGCTTCATAAGGTTCTTTTATTCTGTTTTCACTGAGACAGAGTATATCATAGGCACCTTGCAGAGAAAGAAATTAGGCACAGAGAGTACATATATCTACACTAGCTGTGCCCGGCCACGCGTTGCTGTGGCAAAGTGGTGGTGGTATTGGTTAAAAATTGTTGTGTAATTTTTATTTGACATTATTTGTATTTTTAAATTATTTTATTGTAAGTTATCTTTTTATTTATTACATGTTATTATTTTCTTGTATTATTTTTAGTTATTTTCTGTTATTCTAGTATTTTATTGTATTAATTTTTTAGTGTTTTTAATTATTTTTATTGTTTTTAATTATTATTATTTTTGGGTTGCTAGGAGACCAAGTTGGAGGAGCTTAGCCCTCTAACTGACAGCAATTGGATAAAAGCAATAATTCATCTCCCTCTAATTAGGACTTTATTTTTCTTTTCTTTTTGTTGAATCAACCTAGAGGCGTGGATGATGGGTTGTGTTGTCAAATTTATAGGTTGTGGGGGCCTGTAGTTTTGTTGTTTTGTGGGTCGCCGTGATGCCATCACTCTTTTATATATATATATAGTGACACAAACAAACAAAAAGGGGATAAATTCACATATACTCCAGCATTCATTCATTCATTCATTCATTCATTCATGTTGCTGATTCCATCAGTTCCGGACAGATGTTGGTTTGTCTTCCTTAACTGATATTGGTTTTCCTTCTTAACACAAGAAACCATTGTGTTGACCTAACTTAAAGAATCATTGTCTTTGACTATTCCAGCTTGTTGTTTTCAACCCAAGAGTTAATCACTGTCTCCGATCATGTACTCCTGCTCAAGGGCTCAGTCTCAGGATAGCGTCTGCAGCTTTATATAGGCCTCAGTCATATGCCTTTTGGACAATTTCATTCAGACCACACATCATATTTATCACAAGGATGCCAGGAAATCCCAACAGGGTTAGGAAAGAATCTGGAAGCAGCTGGAAGAAGGTCCAGCACTGAACTAGATGGACCAAAGCTCCAATTTCGCAAGCCATATCTCTCTTCTTTGAGTTCTTCCAGTCTTCCCGCTGAGGCTTCAACACTAGTGCCTTGGTGGCACAGTATGTTAAAGCGCTGAGCTGCTGAACTTGCAGACTGAAAGGTCCCAGGTTCAAACCCCTGGAGCGGCATGAGCAGCCGCTGTTAGCTCCAGCTTCTGCCAACCTAGCAGTTCGAAAACCTGCCAATGTGAGTAGATCAATAGGTACTGCTCCGGTGGGAAGGTAACAGCGCTCCATGCAGTCATGCCTATGGCCACATGACCTTGGAGGTGTCTACGGACAACGCCGGCTCTTCGGCTTAGAAATGGAGATGAGCACCAACCCCCAGAGTCGGAAACGATTGAACTTAACATCAGGGGAAACCTATGGGTTCTAGTGACCCTATTTCCACCCTCTTTCCTTTTGTTTCAGCAACACTTTTGGAGCCTGGATGAGACCACGGAGAAAGTGCCGCCCAAGTTGATGATCCAGATCTGGGACAACGACAAATTTTCAGCGGATGATTTTCTAGGTACGAAGACACCTGGACAGAATGAAGGATGTTTTGGCCACAAAGCATTACAAAAATGGAGGACATTTCTCCCTGACACCATACTATACAGTCAGTTTTCCATATTCACTGGGGTTACAGGCACAGCTCCCCCCCCCAAAAGTGAAAAACCACACCTGTCTAAGAATGTCTAGGTCTCCCAATATGACTTTATGGTCAAGACCTTCTGCTGGTAGGCATTTTGAGAAGGATAAGAGGCAGACTTTAAGGAGGTGTAGGTGGGATTGGGGGCGGGGGGGGGCTGTGAGCCTTGAACAATATTATATAATATATAATAATAATACATTATATATATATATATTACTAGTAATACAATATAATAATATTAATTATATATTATATATTACATGTAATATTATTGATAATATTACAATATATAGATATAGTACAATATGGTAATTTATTGCCAGTATTTTTCTATGCTAATGATATAATATTGTATGTAAATTGAATTTGTAAGCTGCTCTGAGTCCCCTTGGGGGTGAGAAGGGCAGGATATAAACATATTAAATAAATAAATAAATAAATGTATTCTTTCTATTTTGATCTGTTTTTACCACACAGTTACTATTTCATTATTCTTCAAATGATATTATAATTTTTAAACTTGACTAAGTGTAGAATTGCTAGCCGCCTTGAGTCCCCAAGGGGAGAAAGGCAGGGTACAAATGAAGTTAATTATTATTATTATTATTATTATTATTATTATTATTATTTCTACTGGAAGATTCATACAGAATTGCATGGAATGAACAGCTTCGTAATTGTAAGAGTTGAGGTCCAAAACACCTGGAGGGCCTGAGTTTGTCCATACTTGTCTTATACAGTCAATACAAGCTGCCCCACTGAGATGGGCATCACTAGCTCTCCGTTTCTCTCCCCATTTTGACAAATGCAACTTCTGGAATATAGTGCTAGATAGATACTGGTCTAGTTGGGGACTGGAAGACGTTGGCATTCATGCTAGAGATGGTCCATCTGGGGATGGTTGAAGGGGAGGAAGAGAGGGAGATACAAATAAACATTATTATTATTTTATTATGACACAGCAAACAGATATGCTGGATTTCGTATCACAGAATCACAAGTCGAACATTTCCCAAGCGTCTAGGACTGTGTGATGTATTTTCGGATGATGTGTGCAGATCCCAGTCGGGTGGCCTTTTGCAGTTGGCAGATCGTGATTTTGTCAATGTCTATTGTTTCCAAATGCTGGCTGAGATCTTTTGGCACGGCACCCAGTGTGCCCATCACCACCGGGACTACCTGCACTGGTTTCTTTGAAGTTCAGTCTTGAGGTCCTGATAGCGGCTGAGTTCTTCCTGTTGTTTTTCGTCAATGTGACTGTCACCTGGGATGGCAACATCAATGATCCAAACCTTTTTCTTTTCCACAACTGTGATGTCTGGTGTGTTGTGTTCCAGAACTTTGTCAGTCTGGATTCGGAAGTCCCACAGTATCTTTGCGTGCTCATTTTCCAATACTTTTGCAGGTTTGTGATCCCACCAGTTCTTTGCTGCTGGGAGGTGGGACTTGAGGCATAAGTTCCAATGGATCATTTGGGCCACATAGTTGTGCCTCTGTTTGTAGTCTGTCTGTGCGATTTTCTTACAGCAGCTGAGGATATGATCCATGGTTTCGTCGGTTTCCTTGCACAGTCTGCATTTTGGGTCATCAGCTGATTTTTCGATCTTGGCCTTAATTGCCTTTGTTCTGATGTCTTGCTCCTGGGCTGCAAGGATCAGGCCTTCTGTCTCCTTCTTCAGGGTCCCATTCGTGAGCCAGAGCCAGGTCTTTTCCTTCAATTTTGTCAAGGAACTTTCCATGCAATGTTTTGTTGTGCCAGCTGTCAGCTCTAGTTTGTACTGCGGTTTTCTTGTATTGGTTTTTTGTCTGCTGTGCTTTGAGGAGTTTCTGATTTTTGACTTCAATCAGAGCAGGTTCTTCACTTTGCTTTACATATTCTGCCAGGGCATGTTATTCTTCTTTGACTGCTTATTATTATTATTATTATTATTATTATTATTATTATTATTATTATTATTATTAAATCCACATTGTATTCCCTTCGCAGGAACCCTGGAGCTGAACTTAACCAACATGCCTCATCCGGCCAAACGCGCCCGGGACTGTACCATCAAAATGCTGATGGAGGAGGCTGCCGTCTCCTCCAAGCCTTTTCTGAGGCGCAAGAAGCAGCCACACATTTCCATCTTCTCTCAGAGGAACACGAGGGGTTGGTGGCCCTGCATCATCATCGAGAAGGACAAGCCACGCGTGTCGGCAAGTCATGGGGAGATCTGGGGATGCAGCAACTTGGGCCAAATGCGGGACTGGAGATGATGAGGCAGGGACAGTCTCATCCCAAAACATGACCCTCCATGGTCTTCATGGCTTGGTCGTTCATCATTGCATGGCGTTGGAACCACAAGGGCCATCTAGTCTGGTCCTTGTCATTTCATAGAATCATAGAATAGTAGAGTTGGAAGAGACCTGATGGGCCATCCAGTCCAACCCCCCGCTAAGAAGCAGGAAATCGCATTCAAAGCACCCCCGACAGATGGCCATCCAACCTCTGCTTAAAAGCTTTAAAGACCTAAGTGGCTTGGGCCCTCACTACTGGAGGAAGTGGGTCTCTCTAAATACAAATTGCGGAATGTCCTCACTTTGGAGGCCTAATTGGTGCCAATACTATTATTTATTTACTTACTACATTTATATCCCGCTCTTCTCACCCCGAAGGGGACTCAGAGAGGCTTACAAATCAAATGTACATACAATATATTATTAGCATAGCACAATATAAGCATTAAATTACCATATTGTACTATATCATTATACGGTAATATTATTAGTAATATAACATTTAATATACAATATATAATTAATATTATATTGTATTATTAATTAGTATAATATTGTATTACATTATAATATTATTATCAATATTATAAGTACTGTACATACAATATTTTGTATATTTATAAACTATTGTATATTATATATACTCTATGTATATAAAACTAGCATAGCATGTTGCTATGGCACAGGAGAGAAGATGGAATTAGGATCACTTGGGTGCCAAGTCAAACCTTGGCTTTCTGTTATGATTTTTGGAACTACAGTAGGCTCTCACTTATCCAACGTTCTGGATTATCCAACACATTTTTGTAGTCAGTGTTTTCAATACATCGTGATATTTTGGTACTAAATTAGTAAATTCAGTAACTACTACATAGCATTACTGCATATTGAACTACTTTGTCTGTCAAATTTGTTGTACAGTAGAGTCTCACTTATCCAACATAAATGGGCCAGCAGAATGTTGGATGAGCAAATATGTTGGATAATAAGGAGAGATTAAGGAGAAGCCTATTAGACATCAAATTAGGGTATGATTTTACAAATTAAGCACCAAAACATCATGTTAGACAACAAATTTGACAGAAAAAGTAGTTCAATAAGCAGTAATGTTATGTTGTAATCACTGTATTTACGAATTTAGCACCAAAAAATCACGATATATTGAAAACATTGACTACAAAAATGCGTTGGATAATCCAGAACGTTGGATAAGCGAGTCTTGGATAAGTGAGACTCTACTGTATAACATGATGTTTTGGTGCTTAATTTGTAAAATCGTAACTTAATTTGATGTTTAATAGGCTTTTCCTTAATCTCTCCTTATCATCTAACATATTCGCTTATCCAACGTTCTGCTGGCCCGTTTATGTTGGATAAGTGAGACTCTACTGTAATTGATTTTATCCATCAGAATGCAACATTTTTGCTGGAGTTTTCACTGCTTCCTGTGCAGGAATTATTCTTATTTTGTCCACATGTATTTCTGTGTAAAATCACTCTACAAAGCACTTTGCAAAGTATGAATATTGGGAGAATGCTGCACAGGAATCTTCTGTCTCTCCCTGCAACAGGAAGAAAAATGCTGGAATGATTCCTCCAAATGCGTGAGGATGATATAAGCAAACATTGAGATGCCTCCTCCACTGTCCTGTGTCCTTCTTCTATCTTTGGCTTTCAAGGGCAAAGTGGAAATGACCCTGGAGTTGCTGACCGAGTTTGAGGCCAAAGAACGACCGGCTGGCAGAGGAAGAGACGAGCCAAACATGAACCCGGTCCTGAATCCTCCAGAGTAAGAGCTCCTGCGTTCCTTCTAGTAGAGATTGACAACAAGGTGGTCTTCTTGCTGATGCAGTATTATGGCACTCTCTGGCTGGGCTGGATACAACTCCCATCATCCCCCAATCCAAGAACTGGGGTGTTTCCAGTCCAGCCTGTCTAGATGGAGGGGCTCCGTCCAAAGTAATTACAACATAACATTACTGCGTATTGAACTACTGTTTCTGTCAAATTTGTTGTATAACATGATGTTTTGGTGCTTAAATTGTAAAATCATAACCTAATTTGATGTTTAATAGGCTTTTCCTTAATCCCTCTTTATTATCCAAGATATTCACTTATCCAAGCTTCTGCCAGCCCGTTTAGCTTGGGTAAGTGAGACTCTACTGTACTAACAATAATATCAGAGTGAAATAATAAATGTATTATTAATAATAAAAAATAGAGTAAAATAAATGTAATACTAACAATAATAGAGTAAAATAATAAATGTAATAGTACCAATAAAAATAGAGAAAAATAATGAATGTACCATATAGACTCAAGTATAAGCCAGCCAGGACCCTCACTTGAGTATAAGCCGAGAAGGGCTTTTTCAGTCCTAAAAAAGGGCTGAAAAACTAGGCTTATACTAGAGTATATACAGTAAATGTTTTATTTATTTTTTTAAAAGAATTTTATTAAATTTTTTATACTACATCGAATGAATGAGAACAACCAAGGTATAGAAAAGTAGGAAAAAGAGAGAAAGATAAAAGTCTACAATCTAAAAAAATATACCCACACACAAAAAAACAAAAAAGGGATTTCCATTCCATCTTCTTGGATAATATTTTCTTATTATTCAATAATATTTTTCTTACTAAAGAAAAAAAATAGTAAAATTGTCTCTTGTAATCTTCATTTTCTCAAATTATCCAGATAGTCCTGAAGATCGTCCCAATTTGTTTTCATTATCTTGCCTGTATTTTTCTTCTACAAAAAAGTCAGTTCGTCCATATCCTTTATTTCTTCCTATCTTCTTCTTTTAATATAATGGCCTTTTGTAGTGTCGACCACTAACCATCTTGCTCTATGAGGCGAGGTTCAGGAGAAAGTGGGAACAAGTGCCAAAGACAGCCCTTGACCAGTTTGCTTTCTCCTCTTCCCATGCTCAGGAGGCCGGAGACCTCTTTCCTGTGGTTCACCGCCCCTTTGAAGAGCATCCACTTCCTCATCTGGCAGAAAAGCAAGTGGAAACTCCTCCTTTTCTTTTGCTGTGTCCTGGTGTTCCTCCTTTTCGCTGCCTTCGTCTACTCACTTCCCGTGAGTCTGTTGGGAAAAGGAAGGGAATTGGCATCCACAAAAGGACCAACCGCCCTTTCACACTTAGACCATCTTATAGAGTTACTAGCTGTGCCCGGCCACGCGTTGCTGTGGCGAAGTCTGGTGGTCTGGGAAATAAAGTATTGAGGAATTGGTGGTAGTTAAGGTAAAGGGTAAACGTTTTCCCCTGACGTTAAGTCCAGTCATGTCTGACTCTGGGGGTTGGTGCTCATCTCCATTTCTAAGCCAAAGAGCCAGCATTGTCTGTAGACTCCTCCAAGGTCATGTGGGATGACTGCATGGAGCGGCGTTACCTTCCCGCTGGAGCAGTACCTATTGATGCACTCACATTTGCATGTTTTTTGAATTTCTGAGTTGGCAGAAGCTGGGGCTAACAGTGGGGGCTCTCTCCGCTCCCCCAATTCAAACGATTACCTAATTTGATGTTTAATCGGTTTTTCCTGAATCCCTTCTTATTATCCAACATATTCAATTATCCTGCTGGCCTGTTTATGTTGGATAAGTAAGACTTTACTGTATATTGATAATCTTATATTATCTGCTTAGAACTGGATTATATGAGGCCCCTTCTTCACAGCTGTATGAAATGCACACTGAAGTGGATTATATGGTAGTGTGGAGTCAAGATAATCCAGTGCAAAGCAGATAAAATAATAATAATAATAATAATAATAATAATAATAATAATAATAATAATAATTTTATTTTTGTACCCCGCCACCATCTCCCCAGAGGGACTCGGGGCGGCTTACAGATATAAAACCAACATACAATAATATCAAATACAAACAATATAATATAATAATATAAGATTATAAATAGGTTATATAGCTGTGTGGGAGGGCCTTGAGTCTACACTGCCATATAATCCAGTGCAAATTAGATAATCTGTGGAAGAGGCCTAAATCTGCCTGTCCCCTAACTGAACCCTGGCTGTCCCTTGGCTGAGTTGGTTGCTAGGAGACCAAGTGGGCAGAGATTACCCCTCTAAACTGGCAGCAATTGGATAACAACAATTATTGCTCTCCCTCTAATTAGGACTTTATTCAACCTAGAGGCGTGGATGATGGGTTGTGTTGTCAAATTTCGAGGTTGGGGGGCCTGTAGTTTTGTGGGTCGCCGTGATGCCATCACTCATTTATATATATAGATGATTCCACTCCGTGCTTTCCATGGATTTGGGGTTTGCAGTTTAGGGATGGCTAGTCAGTGTTCTCAGAAAGAGCTGGTGCCTCCCCAGACTATAAATTCCACGACTCCATAGGATTTTGCTATAGCCGGTAATGAGAAATCATAATGCTAGAACTGTGTTGTATGAAAGGACTTACAAGGTGGGTTTTGATATAAAGGAAAAATCAGACAAAAGGAGGATAAGGTTCTAGACGGAGGATATGGTTGTCTGCCATTTTGGTTCTATTTCTGAGATAAAAACAGAGTGGTGATTATGGTGATGGTGGCAGTGGCTATTAGTCATGAACGAGAGCCATAGATTACCTCCTAACTTGTATCACAAAGTGTCTCTGGATTTCAGTTGCTGAGAAACAAGAAACTGAAGGTGTGCATTACATTCATATCCTATTAGCTGGCTTTCTATGGACCAGGGTGAGCACAAAATGGGCTATATGTCTGCATTCACCCGAGTTCTTCTTACAATCTCTGATCAGATTCTACAAACCTGCAGTATGGTTCCACTTTACTGCTGTGGCAAAATCCTATGGAATCCTGGATTTGCACATTAGGGGGAAAGAGTTGGAACCCCCAACCTAGTAATCGAGTGCCTCTGAACTGAAATGCCCCAGGATACTTCATCTTGTTGATGGGAATCTTCCCACCAGAGTGGAAATCATCTATCAGACAGATGGTAGGCTATTTAAGCTCAGCAGACTCAAAGCCAAAACCATGCCTCACAACCTCTGAGGATGCCTGCCATAGATGTGGGCGAAACGTCAGGAGAGAATACTTCTGGAACATGGCCACACAGCCCGAAAGACATACAACAACCCTGTGATCCCGGCCATGAAAGCTTTTGACAACACATAAAACCAACAACTTCTGTTATAGAATTCCAGTATGCCGATAACGCAGTCTGTGCATATTCAGAAGACCTACAATCCACTCTAAACATCTTTACAGAAGTGTATGAGCTCGGCCTTTCATTGAACATCGAGAAAACCAAAGTGATCTACCAGCAGTCACAGCCAATCCCTCTGCAAGGCCAGGAATACACTTTAATGGTGTAACGTTAGAAAATGTTGACCATTTCCGCTACCTTGTCAGCCACCTCTCCACAAAAATCAGCACTGCCTGAGCTCTGCGAGTGCAGCATTCTTCCAAATGAAGCAGTGTGTTTGAGGATCTGGACATCCGTAGGGACACCAAGGTGCTTGTTTATAAAGCTATTGTCCTCCCAAACCTGTTCTACGCCTGCAAAACATGGACTATCTCCAGGCATCACACTCAATTTCTGCAACGATTCCATCAGCGTTGCCTCCGAAAAATCCTGCAAATCTCTTGGGAAGACAGGCGGACAAATGTCAGCGTTCTGCAAGAAGCAAAGACCACAAGCATTGAAGCGATTCACCATCAATTCCGCTGGACTGGCCATGATGTCCAAATGTCCGATCACTGTCTCCCAAAGCAGTTCAAGAATAGGGGTCCACAGTCACCTACGTATCCACCACCAAGATACTACACTCGGATCGCCTAAGTAAGCCCCAGGATTCCATAGGATGCCACCATCTCAATTAAAGTGGAATCATACCATAGTACAACAGCGGCTTAATGTAAAAGCTTGAACCATTCAGCTACATGACTACTATTCTTTCCAGAGACTGAGAGATAAAACTAGTTCTATGATCCATAACATCTTCTAAGTCTCTCTTTCTCTTCCTTTTGTTCCTCAGGGCTACATGGCAATGAAGTTGATTCATCCCATGAATGGTGTGAGCAAAGTTGAAGTAAAACTGCCACCAAACTATCTGCCACAAGTGCCACCTGCTCCCATCCGGACAACATCCCAGCAACCACAAACTCCCCCAGAAACAGCACCAACGCTTAACCAGTCAGAAACAACATCGTCAAAACCAGCTCCGAGGAAGCGGCCAAGAACTCGGAGGAAGCAGCTACTGGCTTCCAAGAAACCGCCACCAGCTCCCAGTAAGCGGCCTCCAGCTTCCAAGAAGCCTCCACCGGCTTCCAAGAAGCCACGACCAGCTACCAAGAAGGCACGACCAGCTTCCAAGAAGCCACGACCAGTTTCCAAGAAGCCACCTCAAGCTTCCAAGAAGCCACCGACTCCCAAGAAACAGCCCACATCCAAGAAAAGCCGCTAATCCCCACGGAAAGCCAAACCTCCTCCCTCCCCATAGCAGATGTAACTTTACCAATACTATTGGCCTGATTTGTTCTGCAACAGGACTGGTGCCTCGCACCTCCCGTTTTGGTTTCCCAGTAACTTGCAGAAAAGGGATCCAGTTGATCTTCAATAGTGCCTCCTTTCCAATCTCCAAGACTTCCAGCCATGATGGATGTCCTCAGATTGCAAGCATCGCATTATGGCATTGAAGACCAGGTTGGAGTAGAGTGGGAACTGAGGCAGCACAGCCAAAAACAGAGGCTTCCTTTCATTTCTTAAAATAAAATGCAAGCTTAAGGGTTTGTACACCTTGCTTGTCCTACAAGAAGGTGACAACACTGCAGTACAGTCCTATGTATGTCGTAAACTAACGACTAGGAAATAGGTTCATGGGAGTTTCAGCCCAACGCAATCTGCAGGGGCTTCAGGACATGGAAACTAGGCTTATCTCACAAAACATATGTTTTATCATCAGTTGCCGCTAGAAGAATCTGTGTAATAGTTTGAACATCAGTCTACAACTCTGGAGAACAATGTTCAAATCTCTGCTTGGCCATGGTCAAGTCTCACGCTCTTGGCCTAAAAAAAAGTATGATAGAACCACTGTAAGAAATGACGTGAAAGGTGACAACAAAAAAGCTTTCCAGGGGAGTAGCCCCAAGAAGATTGTTGGGGTCACTATGGCTCCCCTGTTCTTGACTACGTCATATCAGTGGTTGGCAAAGTCTACAAGGAATTATGGGAGCGTGAGTCCACCATAACTAACGCCACGTTAAGCATGGCACAAGCCATTTTGATAAAGTTCTATGGAATGCCAGAATTCCTATTGGAAGACAGTGTATCACAGACATGTGCAAACTTCAGCCCTCCAGGTGTTTTGGACTTCAACTCCCACAATTCCCAACAGACGGGAAGTCCAAAACACCTGGAGGGCTGAAGTTTGCCCATGTCGGATGTATCATTTCCTCCTTTTATCACCCATTAATTCTCTGGCGAGGCACAGAGCTCCACCAAGATGGGAATCCTATTTTTTTTTAGTATGTCTTAATGTTATTCCAACATGGCAGTCTATTAGGGACACCATAGAGAGAAAGATACATACACACACACACACACACACACACACAGAGGTTGTGGCACACTGCCCCTGATAAAATAAAACATGCAGCAGCTTCGACAGTGCAACAAAAAAGTCTCAAGGCACGAAAGATAAATAGAATAAAATCTTCCTTCTTTGTTTTTTGAAGGAAAGAATTCACATTTGTTTATTCAGCAGGCTAGTGTTTTCAGTGCAATGCTTGCCCTCTTCTACAGACAATACTTGGACCTGCCAATGATAAGAACAGTGGTCTTGATGCCTATATATTACTGGTTTTTCTTGCCAGGAAATAGTTCTCCAGAGATCAGGGCAAAGAGGAACTCACAATTATTTCAATATCGTAGGACCGTCCCCTCCCATCAACCTTTGCCAGTATAACCAATGGTGAAGGATCATGGGAGTTTAGAGTCCAGCGATATCCGGAAGGCCACTTACTCCCCGCATCCAGGCTTCAGGTGCTAGCTAAGGCATCCTGCAGCATCACATTCAGACCAGAGATCCAGAGCTAAAATGCCACGGTCTCCCACACTCCCCCTTGATGCTACCAAGTCCAAAGTCTCAAGCTGCCAGGCAGCTAAGTGTCTCCAAGATCTTCTTGCCCAAGTCGTGGAAGTTCGTTTTGACCTATGCAATTGAGGCTATGTCCATCAACCATCACATTTTGTTGTTGAAGACTCGGTTCAAAGAAGGCATAGCAGAAGGAAAGTGGTAGGAAGGCTGTCTTCTCCACCCCAAGGCTCGAGAGGAAACTCCCAAATTGAGTCAAACCATTTAAAGTTTAAGGTCCAGAAGAACTGGAGCCTTGGCAGCACAGCTTCTTGAGATAATCCCAAGGCAAGAAACCCCAACCGTGGTCCAGAAGGCAAAAAAGGGGGGGCGAGGAGCCGGAGGGGGGACATCAGTAAAAGTGCTTCCGGCTCTGTTCCTGCCATTTGTTGTAGACGATGATGCCAATGACAATGGCAAAGACGAGAGCCACCAATGAGAAGAAGACGATCAGGAAGAGGGCCAGGCCACTCATAGGCTCCATCGTGGTCTCCACTGCAGGGGAAAGAGGCACCAGTTAAGCGTAAGAGAGCAGAAATAACACCTCTTTGCCTAGTGAGCGAGTTATTTAGTTTCCTATGTTCCATAGAAGCTTGACATTGCTAAGCTTCCAAGATCAAACAGGATCTGGTGCCATCAGAGCAGAGGCAGCTGCTTTTATTTTATTTTTATTGCTATTAAGCCCACAACTGTCACCACTCACTACTTATGCAAAATAACAAGTCTTTGCTTAATTCGAAGGGTTTTTCAACTGGAAGGTTTTTTGAATCAGCAAGGTACTTCCACCACAAACACGTACCATCCGGGGGCCCCTCTTTCAGTGGCTCTTGGGCAGAAAACCCCATCTACTTACATCCAGGCAGTTTCATGTTGTCCACAACCGGAAGGAAGACTTCTTTGTCCCGTTTTTCTTCCTCCATCGTCCGTTCAACAGTCAGTTGATACAGCTTTAGAGAGATGATGTCGTGGTTGTCTGGGGCAGAAGAGGGAAGGAAATCATGTCTTCTAGAATCATAGAATCATAGTAGAGTTGGAAGAGATCTCATGGGCCATCCAGTCCAACCCCCTGCCAAGAAGCAGGAAATCGCAGTTTCTACAGAAACACAGCTGACCTGCCATCTTTCCCACCCCACAAGTGTCTGGAGCACGGATCACCAATCAGCCGTCACACTTTTGTGAAGTCTGCTGGGTGCCATCATTGGATACTCAGATACTCCATTAACAACCAGCTAAGAGTTATGATTTCTGCAATTGTGAAGAGAAGGGAAGCCTTTTTAATGAGGCTGCCTGAAGCCAGGGAGAGTCCAGGGGGGCACCCTGTCCCATTTCCCACCCCACAAGCCCTGCAAACCCCATTTCTGGTTTCCAACAGAAATGGAAGGGACTGGAAGATCAATGACATCAATTAGGATGTAGAGAAAAAAAATGTGGCCCTCGAGATATTGGGATGCCAATTGTTTTAGGCCAAAATGTGGCTACTCAATTTGTATAGACCAGTATTGCAAATCAGAATATTGCCTGATCTGAGGTGTGTTCTGCTGGCACTCAAGGCAGCTGTTGCCATTTTGAAACAACAAGATGTTTAAGCCTCTGAATCTGATTCTTTCCAGAATTCTATGCATGTGAGCATGGGCATGCACTGAGGAAAATAATCCAAAAAGCCAACAGGATCATTTATGAGTTTATTTCTAATAACAATCATCGTCATAATAACTTTTATATCCCGCCACCATCTCTCTGAAGGGATTTGGAGCAGCTTACATGGGGAACAAACCTAGCATAAACAAAAATTTACAGGCTAAGATGCAATTAAAAAAAAGTAACATAATATAACATAAGCAATCTAATTAAAATAATTACAACCAGCACAGTATAAAAACATCATAAAAATGTATCAAAACCAACCTCAAGCACCAATAACCAGGAATATGGTAGGCATGATCAGATTAGAGAGGGCAGGGAAAGGACTTTCTATTCCCAAAACTTTTTAACCGCCACAAAGCTCCAGACTGAAAGAAACTGTCTAGAGCAGAAATTGAAAATTCATAGCCCTCTGGACATGACTGGACATCCATCAGTCTAATGTATTCTGCCAATGGCTGGGGACTAGGAGAGTTACAATCAGGCAAAAAATAAAGCAACAGGAAGAGATCTTTGTGTACCTGAAAGGTCTCCAGTGACAGAGGAGACTCCAAAATAGTATCCTCGTGGCAAGTGGACTCCTGGGATATCAACACAGTCTCTCCATTCATGCTTGCCATCAATATCAAGCAAAATCTATGGAGAAAAAAGAAGAGTCAGCAGAGACTGCAAGAGCCATCCAGTCCATCCCATTCTGCTATACGGGAATATCCAATCCAAGCACTCCTGACAGATGGCCATCCAGCCTCTGTTTACACAGAGAAGAAGAGTCCACTGGAATCTGAGGCAGCATATTCCACTGCCAAACAACTCTTAGCATCAGGATGTTTTCCTAATGTTTAGGTGGAATCTCCCTGCAATTTGAATCCATTGCTCCATTGTGTCCTAGCCTCTAGGGCAGCAAAATAAGTGCTTGCCCTGCCCTTAATGTAACATCCTTTCAAATATTTAAACATGGCTCTCATGCCCTCTTCTCTCAACCTTCTCTTCTCCAGGCTAAACCTATCCAGCTCCCTAAGCCACTATTCATGGTTTCCAGACTTTTGACCACCCTTCTCTGGACACCTTCCAACATAGCATACAAACCACCCTCTTTCCCAGGCTGCACTTTGGCAGGGGAACTCAGATGGAGCCCATGTCTCAGAAAGGGCATAATCAGGCACTCACAGTCAGCCTCCTTTTCACGTAGCGGATCACAAGGAATGTGTCGTGGTTGAGGTTGCGCACCATGGCCGTACAGCCGCCCAGTTCGGTGGGCCTCCCATCCCGGTCGTGGTCATAGGCAAGGGAGCCGTTGCTCACCATGGTGGAGACATAAGGGAAGATGCGCTGGAGGACAAGACAGGAAGGCGGGTCTGGGTGTCACTCTGTAGGCGACCTAGCTGTGCCAATTGGATAATGGAGGAGGGGGGAGGCACATGCAGGGGAGGCAGCCAAGCAAGACAGGAAGAAACCTCAGTACAAGCAGCTGCAGGGCCCTCCCTCGACAAGCAAGCATCTCAGCCAGAGAGCGGGATGACCAAGTTGAAGATGAAAGTGCCAGACTTTTGGTATGGGGTGAGGATGAGAGAAAGACACCAACTACAAAAGCCATCAAGTCCCTGGCCAACTGTCCAGAGTTAGGGGGCTACACTGGAGGTCCCCCAATTCACAAGCTGCCCCTATGCAGGATGCCTTGTGTATTTATATCCCTTTAAGTCACCCATCAACTTAAAACGCCATGAATTTCACAGTGTTTCCTTAGGCAAGGGATCCTCCAAGGTGATTTTGCCAGTTCCTTCTTTTGAATGAAATACAGCCCACAGCACGTGATATTTGTTGGCAGTTCCCCTTCTAAATACTATTTATTTATTGTATTTATATACTGATTTTCTCACCCATGGGAGGACTCAAAGTGGTTCACAGCATAATCAATGGCAAAATTCAATGTCTCACATATGTAAACATCAAATATCAACCAATATATAACAGAATAAAAAACATTAAACTAACTAGGGCTGACCTGCTTAGCTTCCAAGATTGGATGAGATTTGGTCCCCTGCAGGTATATAGATGGTAAAAGAACCAGATTTGTACTGGGATAAATGCAAATATGGAGGCTTCATAACCAATCTTTTACAACAAGCAGTCATGGAAAGGGATGAAGGATGAACTAGAGAGACTAGGTTGCTCAGGCAAATGAGGCAGAGGTTCCATTCTTGCCCTTCTCCGGCTCTGAGGAAAGGTTCCCGATATATTTAAAACCCAAGAGAAAAAAGGTAAGCAGAGGAAGCAAAAGAAGGCATGACCAATGCGGAAGAAAGTGGGAAAGGCTTAATCTGGTACCTGGTTTCCTCCGGAATACCTCTTCTTCTGTGCCTGAGAGAATCCAGAACGGTTATTGCAAAGCAAAGGAGAGAGGGAAAGGGGACAGAAGCGGGACACACGTCACCCATCATATCATTTCAGAATGACCTAAATACCAGGAAACCGGAAAGGGAAACCTTGCTCACTTTCTCCCCTGAATCCCAACATCCATTCAATTCTGCACAACTACCTTCACAAGGGCATGACTGAACCTAAGTCAAGTGCTAGGGAAAAAATGAGATGTCATTCATTCACCAGGTGCATATGGCTGCAGGGGCGGAAACATGGTTGGACTACGGCGCCCCACAACTCAAAGTAGAGGGGAATTGTAGTCTAATACACTGGGAGAGTCACAGGATACCTACTCCAGCATAAAGGAAGTTCAACACACCCAACATTATCTGCACTTCATCCAATTTGGCACATGATTAATGACTGATTTAGAACTGAGCTGCAAACCAAACTCGTTCCTTGAAAGATGTCCTTCACTTGGTCTCAGCAGATAGGCAAGAACATCCAAAGCCCTGGCCCAGCCCCACAACCCTTTCCCATATGTTTACGCAGGCCACCTTACCTCTTGCTGTTTTTCCTCATTAGGGTAAGTGTCTACAAACACTCCCAGTCCTATAAAGTTGTCCTTGCTCCCGAAGACAGGCCCTAGAACAGATTTCACTGTGTTCACAATGGATGATAATCATCAGCAGATTTCGTAGCATTTCATTCCATAAATGTGGCAATACAGAAACATTCAACTTCTATATAGTGTGGGGCAGGAATAATGACCACCCCTGCCCTTCCTCCCAATCCATAAGGGCTTTCCCTTTACATGATAGGTATCACAACATTTCTGGTGTTTATAGTTTATTTATTTATTTATTTACAGCATTTATATTCCGCCCTTCTCACCCCGAAGGGGACTCAGGGCGGATCACATTACACATATAGGCAAACATTCAATGCCTTTTAACATAGAACAAAGACAAACAAACATAGGCTCCGAGCGGTGCTCGAACTCAGTTTAATCTGGAGCATGCATATTTCCCAATATTTTCAAGAGCAATATCTATGACCAGGAACAGCACAAACAGTAGGAGAATATGTACTCAAATATTATGTATCTTTATTATGAATATATCCATTCTGTTTTCTGTGTGATGCTGAAACTCAGTATTGTCAGCTGCCACATTTGCTGGGGTTTGAGACACAGGATCTCCAAAAAAAGTGCAAAAAAACTGAATAAATAAAACTGGTATTCTTCTTAACTAAGAGAAGACCTTTCTGGGAGACCCTAGGTCCTCCACCATATGACCATTATAAAATATATTTCAGCCTGTAGCAAGCTGACTTCAGGTCTCAACCAGAGACAAATAGAGGGAAGGATGAGGGGCCCATTCCACTTTATTTGTATCTTGGGACCTAGCTAAATACATGTTTCCTTTACCTGGCTGCATACGCTCCTTGGTGTACCAGATCGCAAAGCCATCTCCATTCAAATTCTTCTTTCCTTGCCCATGGATTTTGAAATGCACTTGCATCTCCCAATCTCTCAAGTAACAAGGCTATTGAAATCAGAAAAGGGGAAAGGTGGGGGGGATTTGAAATGTTAGGGGCATCCTTGAAACTGGGAAACTCCATGCAATCTTATTCTGTTAAACAAGAAGAAAATTAAGAAAAGCACAACAAAGCTACAAAAAGCAGGGACAGCTCTGAGGTCAGTGGCCAGCTCCTTGCATGCAAGCGAAATGAAGTGTCAAACTTCATTAAAGCCAAACAGCACAGAGAAGAGTGTTCTTTGACTACTCTTGCCAGGAACCTAACCCATCCATTGTTTGTGAGCTATATTTAGAATCAAAGATAAAGTAATTAATCCCAGTTGGCATTATTAAGGCATGTAGTATCATACATAGATATAAAAACAAAACAACAAGCATCTGTTTAAAGGTGGGAAGAGGTTTCTCTAACCAAGGTGAACAAATTACCATGTATATATATGTGTGTGTGTGTGTGTGTATATATATATATACCACTCACGAATATATTACTGAATATTAAACATTACTCAAAAAACCTTCATCTTTCTATTCCACTAAAAATCCCACTCCTGTTCTACTAAAAAAGAATAATTCCTGCTTGTCTGACAGATCCTATTGGCTAAATTGAGACACTATACAAATGAATCACTGCATCTTTGACCGTGACAACTTAGGATTTGCAATTTGTATAAGATAAAGGAATATCTGTCAGGGGCGCGAAACAGGCAGCCATAGAGAAACAAAGGCCAATGTCACACGTTTTCCTGACAGCTTCAGGAACTAACAAACTAGAAGTCAAGCAGGGAAAGCCAACTGTGTTACAAAAGTGCCGCTTTCTCTAAAGAGAAACAAACAAATGTACAGTGAATAACTGTGCATACAGATATATATTTAGGAGTAATGGAGGAAAGCTAAATATAAGGAAAATAAGACGATGTAGCTAGCAATGTACCTTCAAAGCTCTAAGAACCTAATTTAAACTGGTATCTATCCATCCACCATTGAGAGTTAATCAAGTGTTTAAGTAATAAGAACCTGTCACAAGGGAAAAAAACAGTTTAACAAGGTCAGGGACCAGATTAAATCTCGAGGGAAGAGATTCCACAGAGGCGATGCTAAAATTGCTAAAGCCATTTTTTCCCTCTTCAGTTGCTGGTGTGATCCTTGTCCTCATTTCATCTTATCAGCATTTGGGCAATCTTTCTACTTGGCTGCTCAATTTTGAACAGCGAGCTCGTTTTAGGCACTGGGTGGCACGCTCATATTATGTCATTAAGAGGTTCAGAAAGCCAAGTAGCAAGTAAAGATCTTAAGATTTGGGAAGAACTTGGGGTGAAATCAACCCCTGTACATCCTCCTGAAACACCCAGAGACAATTTGAAGCTTTTAATAGTGAAGACCCAACAAGGCATAGGGATTTGAACGTTGGACAACAACGCTGAAGACTATGCAAACCCAAGATGTAGATTGGAAAGGTCTTTAACCTCCTCTAGATAGTGCCTCACCGAACTACAACTCTCATGATTTCATTCTATTAAGTCATGGTATTTAAAGTGGCGTCAAACTACATTCATTCTACACTGTAAAGGCACTCTTTTCTTTCTCATTATAGACACTCTATTGCAGGCCTGGGCAAACTTTTGCTTAAGCGGCTGAGGAGGAAAAGGAAAGGGCCTGAGGCTGTTAGGGATTGTGGGAGTTGAAGTCCAAAACACCTGGAGGGGCGAAGTTTGCCCAGGCCCGCTCTATTGTCTCATCTTGCTCTGATTTTTGTTGACAGGCATCCATTAATGCATCTAATTCTTCAAAACAAAGAGAAGACACAAAGCTTTTGAGACCTTGTTGGATTGCATCTTCCATCAGCTCTAACCAGCATATCCAACAACGTAGTGTCTGATGGGAGTTGGAGTAAAAACAGCACCTGGAGGGCTACGCCTTAAAAAAATACAAATAGTTGGATTCCATAGCATTGAGCCACAGCAGTTAAAGGTCGTGTCAAGCTGCATTAACTCTCCAATGCGGATGAACCTCAAATGAGCCCATGGCAATAGCAAGATTGCAAGCACTGAACCTTATTGTCTATGCCATTAGCTCAGTGTCTTTGACTTTAAGTCAAAGCACCTTCAAACCCAAGGATTGCGTACAATATAATTACACAAGCCGCAGCATGAAGGAGAACACCTTGTTGCATTTCCACCCAGTGAGAAGCATTCAAACCACAAAACAGTCAAAACCACCAGGTCAACAGCCTGGCATCAAATGTGTTGCGACAGTGCAAATATAGGCTAGGGAAAATAAAAAGCAAAAAGATACCCAAACATGTCTTTGGGTTAAAGGTGGGAGGTAGGTCTGAAATTATTAAAAACTTAAGACGTATTTGCAGAGTCTGTCTTACTATGGAATTATGTGTTGTCTTCAGAAAACAAGGAGCAATCCACACAACACCAGATCAAGAATCTAAACAGACTTTTCCAACCGGTAGGGGCAATTCTCATGTTTCTCAGCCATTCCTAATTCCCACAGGAATGTCACTATTGCAAGCTGCTATTTGGTTCACTATATTTGTTTCAACAAGCCAATTATTTCTGCTCCATCGAACTCCAAGAGTCCACCAACACGAGGAGAAGAGAAGCTGGAGTCTTACCACTCTGTTCCAGACGGCACCCTGCTTGCTCTGGATGTCAGGAGTGAGGCGGATAAACTGGGTCATGACCATGGCGTTGCCCATGAGTTCCCACAGAGAGGAGCTGGATAATCCGACTCCTGAAAAGTAGACGAAAAGCTTGGACTATTTCTTTGATCAGTGAAACCAGACTCAATATTTGACCCCATTCTTGAAACAGACCTATACCTCACAACCTCTGAGGATGCCTGCCATGGATGTGGGCGAAACGTCAGGAGAGAATGCTTCTGGAACATGGCCATACAGTTCGGAAAACACACAACAACCAGGCCACAAACATTTCAACATAGAGAGATGGAAGGGGAGTCTTTAACCTATTAGGCCCCTTCTACACTGCCATATAATCTGGATTATCCAGTCAGATAATCCATATGATCTTCTTTGAACTGGATTATATGAGACCCTTTTTACACTCAATTATGGTGAGTGTAAAAAGGGTCTCATATAATCCAGTTATAATGATGACCATAGTTTGTGCCTTCTAATGCAGGCCTGGGCAAACTTTGGCCCTCCAAGTGTTTTGGACTTCAATTCCCACAGTTCCTAACAGCCAGTAATGCAGTTTGACACCGCTTTAGTTGCCATGGGAATCCAGTTTCGCAAGGTCTCGGAGCTGACCAAACTACAAATCTCACGTTTCTGCAGACTTAAGCAGTGGCAAATTAAAGTGGTATCAAACTGCGTTAATTCTGCCGTGTGGACGTCCCTTATAATGCGAATATCCAAAGGAAGGCTCACCTTGGTAAGGCGTGATGAGAGAGTGTTCCCGCTTCAAATGCTCATCCATCTGTTCGGCCTTTGCCCCCCAAAACAGGACCAAACAGACCCCCAAAAGCCCCGCTTCGCCCCAACAAGCTCCCTCCGCCGCCATCTTGCTCTTTCTGAGTGAGAGTCTGTCTCCTTTCACCAACGGCCAAGGAATGTGCTCTGATTGGCTCCCTCTTGAGGCCCCTCCTACTTCCGCGTGTCCATCCGCCCTCTCAGTGGCTGGAGGCCACGCCTGTTTAGTAACTCCGCCCAGAGGGGGGGCGTGATACTAAACTTGACGGCGCAGAGGATGCAGGGAAACGTTGTTCGCATTTCTTCTTAAAGGGGCCGCTTTTTTTTTTAAAGGCGCCAAATTGGCCAGTTGTGATTCTGGTTGAATTGTGAGGTAATTTTTTTAGTCCTTGTGACTAGAATTAGTGGCGGTTTGGGGTTGTTTTTTAGGTGATTTTAATATGATACAATATAATAATGCAATATAATAATATATTAGATATATTATACAAGATTCATAATAATATTGTAATGTAATACAATATAAGAGTATGCAGAAATAATTCCATTGTAATACAATAATACAGTAGAGTCTCACTTATCCAACGTTTCTGGATTATCCAACGCATTTTTGTAGTCAATGTTTTCAATAAGTCGTGATATTTTGATGCTAAATTTGTAAATACAGTAATTACTACATAGCATTATTTTGCATTTAATTACTTTTTCTGTCAAATTTTTTGTATAACATGGTGTTTTGGTGCATAATTTGTAAAATCATAACCTAATTTGATGTTTAATAGGCTTTTCCTTAATCCCTCCTTATTATCCAACATATCTGCATATCCAACGTTCTGCCGGCCCGTTTATGTTGGATAAGTGAGACTCTACTGTACTAATATATTGTGTATACTCCTAATAATAATATAACAACATAATATAACAGAATATAATAATATATAATAATATAATATTGATCTATACACATAATAAAAGCAAAAATGTGTACAGTAGAGTCTCACTTATCAAACATTCGCTTATCCAATGTTCTGGATTATCCAACACATTTTTGTAATTGATGTTTTTAATAAATTGTGATATTTTGGTGCTAAATTCATAAATACAATTATTACTATATAGCATTATTTCGCACTGAACTACTTTTTCTGTCAAATTTGTTGTATAACGTGATGTTTTGGTGCTTAATTTGTAAAATCATAACCTAATTTGATGTTTAATAAGCTTTTCCTTAATCCCTCCTTATTATCCAACATATTTTCTTATCCAACGTTCTGGATAAGTGAGACTCTACTGTATCTGTATGTGGCGCCTCCACAAACAACTATAACTTCCACCACTCAGGAGACACTAAAGGCGCCAATGACATTGCAAGTTATAGTGAGCGCCACATTCCAGTTTTCTTAGTCTCTCCATTGGTGTGGAATTTGCATGAACCCTCCCACTGTCTCTCCCTTAACCCTTTCCTATTTTTTTCTATGGTGCACAGCAAACAGAGCAGAATTGATCCACAACTGAACATACTGGAGGGCTTTTTGGGACTGATTCATCAGTTTTTGGGGGCAAAGGCCGAACAGATGGATGAACATTTGAAGCGGGAACACCCCCTCCTCACACCTTACCAAGGGGAGCCTTTCTTTTGATATTCGCATTATAACAGCAGAAGTTGTAGTTCACCCTGCATCAAGACACAGCACTGTGACCCCCACCAGCAATGGACCTGGACCACATATGGCACACAGAACCCCCATGACCAATGAAAAATACTCAAAAGATCTGGGGGCAATTCACATTAATTTATAGGAGTTGTAGTGAACACCCAGAGAGCACTGTGAACTCGAAGAACATTGGATCTGGACCAAACTTGGCATGTATATGCGATTTGCCCAAATCTGAATACTGGTGAGTTTGGGGGGAAATTCTCCTTGACATTTGGGAGTTGTAGATACTGGGATGTATAGTTCACCTGCACTCAGTGAGGATTCTATAGCTATAATCTATACAGAAATCCTAGTCATATTCCCCCAAAAAGAAGTTCCATAAAGGTAACCTCAGAGCTGAGGGTGCATTTACACTGTAGAACGTTATTTATTTATTTATTTATTTTCAATATTTATATCCCGCCCTTCTCACCCGAAGGGACTCAGGGCGGCTTACAACACTGGCACAATTAGGTGCCTATACAAAATCAATCAACAATACATAAAATCAGTTAAAAACTATTAAATACAGTATAAAATTACAGTATATAAATTTTAAAAATACGTATGCTCAGATCCGTTCGTCCGAAAGGGCGAACCACATTTGTTCTGCAATGTAGATGTACCGAAGTGTGGAGCTGACTTTCTTTGCAGCCACAGATCACGTTTTCCATTTGCCGTTGCAAATAGTTTCTTGCCTCCTTGCAAACTGTTAAACGAACCACAATGTTCCTTCACGAAATTGGCTCCGGTTCAGGCCTGGAACGGCCAGCTCCTCTATTTTGTGAGTGCATTTTGTGCAGCAATCCATGAAGCATTTTTATATTAACAAAAATATCTTGGCCAAGGGATGAAAGGCACTACATCAATGCACGATATTTATAGACTTCCTCGCATTGCTCCCCAGGCAAGCGACCAGATGGACAGAGTTCGTTTGCTTTGTTGCCATAATAGTGAGCTAGCAAACAGAGGTGCCCAAAGGACACTTGCTTGAGCTTTTTTGCAAGCAAAAAAGGATGTAAATAGGTATAAAATTCATCACTATAAACTCTGCCATGAGTGTTTTCTACAGGAGTGTGGGATTTGTACTTCTTATATTTTTAAATAACCTGGGCAATGCCTGATACCCAAGCTAGTATATATCATACACACAAACACACACACGCATACACACATATACATACGTACACATTTAACTATATATATATATTATACACACACATACATATAGTCTCTAAATATTAAAACTTATTATTACGAGTTTCTAACCACACAATCTATTAACAATGTAGAATAAAACAAATACAAAACTTTAAAAAATTTATAAAAATTAAAAAGGAAACAAGAGAATGTGTATATATGTATGAGTGGATAATATATGTGTGTGGATATATATAGGTAGTGTCCCAAAAGTTTCCATACATAGAATAATAATAATAATATAATTTATTTTATATAACCCACCTCTATATGCCCGAAGGGACTCAGGGTGGCTTACATGGGGACAAAGCCCTGAGAACAAGGATACAAATAAAAACAGTACAAATTACAGAATTAAATGCATAACAGAACAATATTTTAAACATCTTAAAATAAACTCACAACAACCAGTTCCAGGACAAAAGTGGGACTATTCAAGATGCATGGGAGGGCAGGTTTGTGCAGTCGCAGATAATAGGACTAGAGTAAAGTGCTAAATTAACTCAATTAACTCAGACATTAACTCATACAATATTTTGTATTTTCAATGTACAGTAGAGTCTCACTTATCCAAGCTAAACGGGCCGGCAGAACCTTGGATAAGCGAATATCTTGGATAACTGAATCTGCCTTTATTTACAAAATATGCAATATATTACAAAATATAATTACAGTTGAGTCTCACTTATCCAAGACTTTCTTATCCAAGGTTCTGGATTATCCAAGGCATTTTTGTAGTCAATGTTTTCAATATATCGTGATACTTTGGTACTAAATTTGTAAATACAGTAATTACAACATACAGTAGAGTCTCACTTATCCAAGCTAAACGAGCCGGCAGAACCTTGGGTAAGCGAATATCTTGGATCATAAGGAGGGATTAAGGAAAAGCCTATTAAACATCAAATTAGGTTATGATTTTACAAATTAAGCACCAAAACATCATGGTGAACAACAGTTCAATACGCAGTAATGCATGTAGTAATTACTGTATTTACGAATTTAGCACCAAAATATCACGATGTATTGAAAACATTGACTACAGAAATGCCTTGGATAATTCAGAACGTTGGATAAGCGAGGCTTGGATAAATTAGACTCTACTGCATCATGATATTTTGGTGCTAAATTCGTAAATACAGCAATTACAACATAACATCACTGTGTCTTGAACTACTTTTTCTGCCAAATTTGTTGTATAACATGTTTTGGTGCTTAATTTGTAAAATCATAACCTAATTTGATGTTTAATAGGCTTTTCCTTAATCCCTCCTTATTATCCAAGATATTCGCTTATCCAACATTCTGCCGGCCCGTTTATGTTGGATAAGTGAGACTCTACTGTATATTGAAAACATGGACTACAAAAATGCCTTGGATAATCCAGACTCTACTGTAATTATATTTTGTAATATATTGCATATTTTGTAAATTAAGGCAGATTCAGTTTCAGTCATTCCCAAATGTAGGTGCACCCCTTAGCACTGAGTCAAGTGGTGCCAAACCGCATTACAGTAGAGTCTCACTTATCCAACACTTGCTTATCCAAGCCTCTGGATAATCCAAGCCATTTTTGTAGTCAATGTTTTCAATATATCGTGATATTTTGGTGCTAAATTCGTAAATACAGTTATTACAACGTAACATTACTGCATATTGAACTACTTTTTCTGTCAAATTTGTTGTATAACATGATGTTTTGGTGCTTAATTTGTAAAATCATAAACTAATTTGATGTTTAATAGGCTTTTCCTTAATGCCTCCTTATTATCCAACATATTATTCACTTATCCAACATTCCGCCGGCCCGTTTATGTTGGATAAGTGAGACTCTAGTGTAATTCAGAGTTTCTAGATTGACCAAAAGTATGGAAACGCCCTATGGACAATTTGTGAATTTAATTCGCGGGCGCCTCTTTAAGAAAGGGGCGTCCTTAAGGCTCCCGCCTGTGCCCCTCCCTGGCAGGAGAGGGCGGGGAAAGGGGCGCGCCCTGTATGCAAATTCCCCGAGCCCGTGACGCGGTGTATGCAAATTCCCCGGGCGCCTAGCAGAAAAGCAAAAGTTCGCCAGTGGAGCGGCTGCGTCCCCAGAGCGAGCCTGAACATGGCGCTGGGAGGAGGAGGAGGAGGAGGCGTCAGAGGAGGAGGGGGCTCCTTATGGGGGGCTCTGCTGCTCCTGGTGGCGGGACTGAGGCTCCTGGGGGCCAGCCACGCCGCCGCCCCTTCCTCCCCGGTGCCCTTGATCCTGGGCATGAGGCTGGACCACACGGACAACCCAGACCCAGAGGTGCAAGACTATGGCATCATCCAGGTGTTGGAAGGCACCCACATTATGCTACGCCTCTACGGGCTCCACCTGCCCAGCCGCCTCTACGAGATGGTCTCCTTCTCCGAGGTGGGCCTGGGTGGGAGCGCCAACTCGAGCAGCGCCAACGCCACCTGCCTGGAGAAGACCCAAGACTTGGTGGTCCAGCCAAGGACGGTGCCTGGGGGCGTCCGGGGCCACTCGGCGGTCATCGCCGTCCACGTCCAGCTGCTCCGCAAAGCGGAGAAGTCCAAGCTGTACGTCCTGTGCACCCGGAGCGACGTGGGGCGTCCGTGGGTGGCGCTGGCGGGCGAGGACGCCTTCCTGCGCGTGGTGGAGGAGAAGAAGCACCTGCTGCCCCTCTGGCTGCAGATCATCCTCATCCTGGCCTTGCTGGTGCTCTCCGGCATGTTTAGCGGACTCAACTTAGGCCTCATGGCGCTGGACCCCATGGAGCTGCGCATCGTCCAGAACTGCGGCACCGACAAGGAGAAGCGCTACGCTCGCAAGATCGAGCCCATCCGCCGGAAGGGCAACTACCTTCTCTGCTCGTTGCTTCTGGGCAACGTCCTGGTCAACACGACCCTCACGATCCTTCTGGACGATCTCATCGGGTCCGGCTTGGGCGCCGTGGTGGCCTCCACCTGTGGCATCGTCATCTTCGGTGAGATCGTCCCCCAGGCCTTGTGCTCCCGTCACGGCTTGGCGGTCGGCGCCAACACCATCGTGCTCACCAAGTTCTTCATGCTGCTCACCTTCCCGCTCTCCTTCCCCATCAGCAAGCTCCTGGACTGCGTCCTTGGCCAGGAGATCGGCACCGTCTACAACCGGGAGAAGTTAGTAGAGATGCTGAAGATCACGGAGCCTTACAACGACTTGGTCAAGGAGGAGCTCAACATGATCCAAGGTGCGCTGGAGCTGCGGACCAAGACGGTGGAGGACGTCATGACCCCGCTCCACGACTGCTTCATGATCAACAGCGACGCCGTGCTGGACTTCAACACCATGTCGGAGATCATGGAGAGCGGCTACACCCGCATCCCCGTCTTCGAGGACGAGCACTCCAACATTGTGGACATCCTCTACGTCAAGGACCTGGCCTTCGTGGACCCCGACGACTGCACCACCCTCAAGACCATCACCAAGTTCTACAACCACCCCGTCCACTTCGTCTTCCATGATACCAAGCTGGACGCCATGCTGGAGGAATTCAAAAAGGGTAAGGAAAGGCCTGGAAGGGGGGCTGCATTGGTCCTGGGAAACGGCAAGTTACATGCAGGTTACGCATCCCTTATCAGGAATTCCAAAATATTTACGTGTCCCTTATCTGGAGTTCCAGAGTAATTAGCTGATTACTATACAGTAGTGGTTCCCAGCCTGTTTTTGACCAGGCACCACTTGACCAGGGACCACTCTCCAAAAGGGTTAAGAATCCGTTTTTGGTCAACTTTAGATTTAGTTTGCTTATTGTGGTTCTGATTCAGAAAATTGCAGTGGATAGACAACATCAACTCTAGTTTCTGATACAGAACATATGCCATCCAGTGGTCACCATCTGCTCACCCGCAGAAAACCATATTTAATAGTCTAGAACTGATATGGTCTATCCAATGCAATTTCTGAATCAGTACCCCAAATAACCCCTGGAACAGGCCTAAAAATGAAGACACCGAGAATTTTTTTTATTTGGTTGGACTATGTTATTAAGAGCCTCTGGTGGCGCAGTGTGTTAAAGGGCTGAGCTGCTGAACTTGCAGACCAAAAGGTCCCAGGTTCAAATCCGGGGAGTGGAGTGAGCGCCCACTGTTAGCTCCAGCTTCTGCCAACCTAGCAGTTTGAAAACATGCCAATGTGAGTAGATCAATAGGTACCGCTCCGGCGGGAAGGTAACGGCGTTCCATGCAGTCCTGCCAGTGGCCACATGACCTTGGAGGTGCCTATAGACAACGCCGACTCTTTGGCTTAGAAATGGAGATGAGCACCAACCCCCAGAGTCAGACACGACTGGACTTAACGTCAGGGTAAACCTTTACCTTTACCTTTTACCCGTGTTATTATCTGTAGTAGTAACGGTGAGGCTGTGGACCATATTTTAATTCTTGTGGATCACTGGTGGTCCATGGACCATAGGCTGGAAACCACTGCTATACAACAAACTTCGGCCCTCCGGATGTTTTGGACTTGTGAGAGCTGTTAGGAATTGTGGGAGGTGAAGTCCAAAACACCTCGAGGGCCAAAGTTGGCCAGTGCCTGCTAGACAGTTTGAGCATCCCTTATCCAGAATTCAGAAATGCTCCAAAAATGTCCACATGGGTGGCAGAGATGATGGCATCTTTGCCTATCAAGCAGTTCAGTGCATCGAACTTTGTTTAATGCACAAATATATATGATAGATAGATAGATAGATAGATAGATAGATAGATAGATAGATAGATGGATAGATGACGTTTCGGTGATGTGTATGAAGTGTACAGTTGGCTCTCCTTATCTATAGATTCGTTATCCATGGATTCAACCATCCACAGCTTTATAATCTGTTTTTAAAAATGCCTGAAATTTTGCCATTTGATGTAAGACACTGTTTTACTATGTCATTATATATACAGCAATTTGAGCAATCCATGGATTTTGAAATCCACAACAAGGTCCTGAAACCAAACCCCAGCAGATATCGAGGGCCACTGCATGTAAAATATAAATGTGTTTAGACATGGGTCATATCTCCAAGAGAATTAATTATGACATATATGCAAATGTAAGGCCTTTTCCTCACAGCTCTATAAGATCTACATTGAACTGGTTTATATTGCAGTGTGGATTCAGATAACCCAGTTATTGTGGATAATTTGCATTGATATTCTGGGTTATTTGGCTGTGTGGAAGAGCCCAAGGTTTCCTGTGAGAGCTTGTAGTTTGCGGTCAGTTATTTGCTCAGCGAAGAGCTACAACACATTTTGACTCCCCATTGAACATATTTGTGTGATTTCTTTGCTTCTAAGCTTCATTCCTGTGTCCAATTAACAAGATAATAGGTAAAGACATCCTTAGAAAGAGTGTCACTTTCCTTTCCCCATCCTTGTTGATGACTTCTGCCTTTGCTTTCCCTCATCCAAAAGTAGAAAACGGTCTTTGATTTCTTTTTTTGTCAACAGATGTGGAATTAAGGTCAAACCTCTTCCCTTCACCAGCCGGTTCAATGCTGATGTTAAAAGAGGCCTATCCCCCCCCCCCCCCAAAAATCACCCAAAACTTGGATGTTTTTGAAAATAATATTTTGGTAGTAAAGGTCTACTTTGTATGGGATTTATTTTCCTTGCAGGAAAGCAAGCTCACTAGGGTCAAATGGGATGAAGGCGAGGGAATGAAATCCTCTGGGATGAGATCCTTCCGGTCCTGGGCCAGATTAGCTGGAGGACAGCTGACTCCTCTTCTAGGTTTTATACTAGAATAAACAGAGAATTGGACCTTGGAGGGATTGCTTTGCAAAAGTCTCCTGCAATGCTAACTGGTTTGCCAATTGATAATGAAGGCAACTTATAATATGAGTGTACAGGATGTGGCTTAAATCCTCTAATCAGGGCCACCATTGGTTAATAATTGGGTGGGAGATGACCAACAAATGCCAGGTGCCGTAGGCTGTGTTTCAGAGGAAGGAACTGGAAAAACCACCTCTGAGTATTACTTGCCTTATGAAATCCTATGAAAATCATGGAGTCACAGAAGTCAACGGACAGTTTGAAGGCAGTGTGCATCCATAGACACTTTGCGCTGGGGCGGTTTGTGTAATAACTATGATGGTATCACCAATTTGTTCCTGCAAAGTGTCATTGCCAAAAGGATGCTTCCAATCATCTCTGAGGGATGTTCAGGAAACCTGGGTGTTGTGATGAAAAAGACCAATGCCTTTTTATGTAATACCTGGGTGTCGAAATGGGCGTCCAGTATTGGCTTTTGGGCACCCGGCAGAGACAATTGAGACGTATAATTTAAGGTGTGAAAGGTCTTCTTCCCACTCCTGCTTCCATATCCTCTACAAGCTTCTTGTTAAGCAGTTATCAGATCAACTTCGACTTCTGGTGACACTGTCTATTAATTTGAGACCTCAAAATCACTCTTCTACATTGCCAAGTAAAATCCAGATTATCTGCTTTGAACTGGATTATATGGCAGTGTAGATTCATATAATCCAGTTCAAAGCAGATAATGTGGATTATCTGCTTTGATAAATTGGATTATGTGGCAGTGTAGAAGGGGCCTCTATTGTCTTGAAGACTCAGAGCCCTGATTTCCTTGGATTGCAAACTCAAAATAAAGATAATCTCTAAATAGAAACTTTTTGTGATTTCCGATAAGTTATTTTGAAACTATGCCTCTAAAGTGTTGTTGAAGGCTTTAATGGCCGGAATCACTGGGTTTCTGTGAGTTTTCCGGGCTCTGTGGCCATGTTCCAGAAGCATTCTCTCCTGACGTTTCACCCACATCTATGTTAGGCATCCTCAGAGGTTGTGAAGATGCCTAGTTTCACTTGCCTCGTTTCTAACACCTCACAACCTCTGAGGATGCCTGCCATAGATGTGGGTGAAATGTCAGGAGAGAATGCTTCTGGAACATGGCCATAAAGCTCGAAAAACTCACAGCAACCTATGTTTCTAAACTTTGATTTTCTTTTTAATTTGAGTATTTTCAGGTGGTGGGGCATGATAATAAAAATATACAGAATAATAATATGTGTAAATATATTTGCAAGTGCTGTATTCCTCCATATTTAAATAACATACACCACACTCTCCTTGTCAGAATTGAATGCAGTGGAGAACTTTCCATTCATGAAAGTGAGAATGAATACACAGTTTAAAAAAGTACCCTGAAATGAGCACGCTGTCAAATTCTCAAAATTTGTAAGACATAATGTGTCGCATTATTGAAGATTTCTCCCTTGATCCTGTAAGGTTGTTTTGTTTTCTGTTTTCTGAAGGCAGTCTATAAATAAAAAAGAATGCAATACAGTTAAATTATGCAAAAGATCAACGTTAAAACGGTACTCAGCTATCAATGATGAAAATGGTATAACACAACCAGTACAGTGTGTTGCTTTGAATTTTCCGGGTTGTATGACCATGTTACAGAAGCATTCTCTCCTGACGTTTCGCCCACATCTATGGCAGGCATCCTCAGAGGTTGGGAGGTCTGTTGGAAACTAGCCAAGTGGGATTTATATATCTGTGGAATAATGTCCAGGGTGGGAGAAAGAACTCTTGTCTGTTGGAGGCAAATGTGAATGTTGCCGTTGGCCGCCTTGATTAGCATTGAATGGCCTTGCAGCTTCACAGACTGGCTGCTTCCTGCCTGGGGGAATTCTTTACTGTGTAGTGTTAGCTGGCCCTGATTGTTTCCTGTCTGGAATTCCCCTGTCTTCTGAGTGTTGAATTTAGAATTTTCAAAATATTGGTAACCAGGTTAAGCAAACGATAACCAAAATACTCCAAAATCCGAATTTGTCCCCATGAGCGGTGAAATTAATAATATCTTTGGGCTGCTGTGAGTTTTCTGGGCTATATGGTCATGTTCCATAAGCATTCTCTCCTGACGTTTCGCCCACATCTATGGCAAGCGAAACGTCAGGAGAGAATGCTTCTCAGACATAGCTATACAGCCCGGAAAACTCACAGCAACTCTGCTGGAGCTCATAATAATAATAATAATAATAATAATAATAATAATAATAATAATAGGAGTTCCAGAAGATATTACATTAGAGAACTTAATATTCTCTAATAGCCATTATTATTATTATTATTATTTTATTATGACACAGCAAACAAGATAGATATGCTGGATTTCGTATCACAAAATCACAAGTCGAACACTTCCCAAGTGTCTAGGACTGTGTGATGTATTTTCGGATGATGCGTGCAGATCCCAGTAGAGTGGCCTTTTGCAGTTGGCAGATCATGATTTTGTCAATGTTTATTGTTTCCAAATGCCGGCTGAGATCTTTTGCCACGGCACCCAATGTGCCCATCACCACCACCTGCACTGGTTTCTGCCAGAGTCTTTGAAGTTCCATCTTGAGGTCCTGAGAGCGGCTGAGTTTTTCCTGTTGTTTTTCGTCAATGCTACTGTCACCTGGTATGGCAACATCAATGATCCAAACCTTTTTCTTTTCCACAACTGTGATGTCTGGTGTGTTGTGTTCCAGAACTTTGTCAGTCTGGATTTGGAAGTCCCACAGTATCTTTGCGTGCTCATTTTCCAATACTTTTTCAGGTTTGTGATCCCACCAATATATTATTATTATTATTATTATTATTATTATTATTATTATTATTATTATTATTTCGTCTGAATGGGAAGTTTCCGAGAGCCCAGGTCATCAATAGTTCTGCTCAGGTCTTGCAAAGTCAATGCAGCCATGTGTTGTAGTCTTCCTCTTTTCTGACTTCCTTCCATTCTGCCAAGCACTGTTGCTTTGTCTATTGAGTCATGTTGTCTCATGATGTGTCCATATATTCAGTGTCTCCATTTAGTCCTGGTTTCTGGAGAGATTTAGTCATGATTTCTGAGGCCTGATTTCTCCTGTGAAACATTCATTTACCTCCTTGCTATTCATGCTATCCTCCAGCACCACATTTGCAGAGAGTTGTTTTTCTTGCTATCATCTGCCTTCACTGTCCAGCTGCATAAATCATGGCAATACTATGGCCTTTTTTATTTCTAACTATTGTATCCAATGGAACCCCCGGTGGCGCAATGTGTTAAAGCGCTGAGCTGCTGAACTTGCAGACCGAAAGGTCGCAGGTTTGAATCCGGGGAACGGAATGAGCGCGTGCTGTTAGCCCCAGCTCCTGCCAACCTAGAAGTTGGAAAACATGCAAATGTGAGTAGATCAAATAGGTCCCGCTCCGGTGGGAAGGTAATAGCGCTTCATGCAGTCATGCCGGCCACATGACCTTGGAGGTGTCTACGGACAATGCCGGCTCTTTGGCTTAGAAATGGAGACAAGCACCAACCCCCAGAGTCAGCCACGACTGGATTTAATTTCAGTGGAAAACCTTTACCTACCTATTACATTCAATGATCTTGCATGCGAAAGACCTATGGTCTAAGCGTTAAATAAATTTGGAAATTTGGATATTACATTCAGTGAGACTTCTCTACACTTTGAGATCTTTTTACACTGTTTCTTTGCTGCCTTTCAATGAGTGTATCTACACTGTTGAAGGAATACAGTTTGATACCACTTTAATTGGTATGATTCAGTGCTATGGAATTGTGGAAGCTGTAGTTCATTGTGGCACCAAATATGGTAAATTTGTTTAGGTGGAGGGAGGGATGTGTTATTTGAAACACAGAAGAATCCTCGATATAGGGAGAAGTTCACCATTTTTGCCTAGGAACATGGATAAGAAGTGACCTAGAAGGAAGGAACGTGTGGCTAAAAAGCATTTGGGGCCAAAAAAGGGAAGAAAGATGCTATGGGGTGAGTTCCTCCAAAACCATGTTGACTTTCTCAGCTTTGACAGTTACCCGTTGTTGCTGCCTATTTATGTTTTGTTGTAACTGGCCATCAAGTCCGCATCAACTTGGGATACTATTATTAGCAGATCTTTTAATAAAACTCTATTATTAGCAGATCTTTTAATAAAACACCCTGTTATCTAGACAGTAGTTGACTCTGGATCAGTGCCAATCCTATGCTTTTTGGCTGCCAGCCCCTGGTGAGTTTCCAGGATAGGAAAAATACAGTTGTAGCCAATGGGCACGTAATAAATAATGGTAAATACGGCACATCAGATTTCGATGTCAGAAGACTCTGATTTGTGAGTGTTCAGATTTGTTCTTAGAGATTTGATTCCTGAAATCTCGGTAAGACCTTCTCAACGAAGGCTGCCTCAACTTTGGCAGACAACCAGATGACTAGCGCATAGTTGAAGCAGGAGCAGCACACCAATTATCAATCAATGGGAGCATGTGATGAGCACCAGACTCCTTTTTTTATCCTGCCCATAGGGAACAGCAACAACGGACAAAGGGAAACAAGAATAGACAATAGCTCTGGAAATCCAGGGTTTAATTGGAGCCAGAGTTGAAACGCAGCTTCACCTTAGCTCTCTGCAACCTTCGGAGCAGTTGTGATGCAACCCCTGTGGCATGTGGGCATGATACCACAGTCATCCTGGCATGTGCAGAGTGCATTTCTCTTAAGCGTGGGAAATCACAATCCCACTTTGTGCTGTGATGGGGACAAGAAAGCCTGTCACATAATGGTTTGAGCATTGACCAAGATTGAAATCTCCACTCAGCTATGGAAATCCACTGGGTGGTTGGGGCAAGTCACACTCTCTCAGCCTTTGCATGGCTGGGGGTTGGACTAGATGGCCCATGTGGTGTGATTCAAAAATTCCATATAGGTTCGCCTTATGGTTGGAAATGACTTAAAGGCACAGTACAGCAAAATCCTTTGACATTCTGGATGATTCAACTCCCAGCATTCATCATCATTGTCTTTGCTGGTGTTGCCAATGTTAGTTTGCACTTTATTGTCCATTTCAACTGTGAAATACCTTCCCCATTCCGGCACATTCTGTACTGGGTTTTATGAATTAGTCTCCTGTTTTAATATTGTACGATTCATGTCGATTTTATCGATTGTTTTACTGATAATTGAGGTTTTATTGGTATAATTGTTTTATTGTTGTATCATTGATATTTGATTGTTTTATCGGGCTAGGCCCCATGTAAGCCGCCCCAAGTTATTATTATTATTGCTAACTAAGACCACTGGGACTTGCAGTCTAACAGAGTTGGGAGAGCAGGCCACATGATCCCCACCTTTATAGTACGGGCGTTGCAATGCTTCCAAGGTATAATTACTCCTCTAATAGCTGCCTTTCTAGGAAAAAGGAGTTGGCGCAGTATATTTTAACGTCTCGGAATGCCATGGAAGCTGCACGTGGGAGATCGCAATGTGAGAACTGTCTCAATTCTGATGCAGATTTGGTCTGAAGATACGTATATCAAAAAGATGGCAGTCTCGGTTTAGTCATCTTGGCTTCTAGGAAGATCTCAGGCTTAATTTACTCTTGGGCCCATCCATTTGTCTTTTTAGTTGTTCATGGTATCTGTAGAAACTACAGTGCATCTCCAGCATCACATAAAAACTTGGGAAATCCACAAGTTTGTGGACAATTTCATCATAAAAACTTGGGAAAAGTTTATTAAACTTTGTTTTTGCAGGACATCCTGTTATAGTGGAATTTTGTATAGTTTTTCAACGAATTTCTCATCAAGTCTCAACTGTGAGTTTTCCAGACTGTATGGCCATGTTCCAGAAGCATTCTCTCCTGACGTTGCATCCACATCTATGGCAGGCATCCTCAGAGGTTGTGAGGTCTTGGAAACTAGGCAAGTGGGGTTTATATATCTATGGAATGAACTCTTTGTCTGTTGGAGGCAAGTGTGAATGTTGCAATTGGCCAACTTGATTAGCATTAAATAGCCTTGCAGCTTCAAAGATTGGCATTGAATGGCCTTTCATATTCAAAACCTGGCTGCTTGCTGCCTGGGGGAATCCTTTGTTGGGAAGTGTTAGCTGGCACGGATTGTTTCCTGTCTGGAATTCTCCTGTCTTCTGAGTGTTGTTCTTTATTTACTGTCCTGATTTTAAATACTAGTAGCCAGATTTTGTTCATTTTCTTGGTTTTGTCCTTTCTGTTGAAATTGCCCACATACTTTTGGATTTCAGTGGCTTCTCTGTATATTCTGACATAGTGGTTGAAATTCTGTTGAAATTGTCCACTTGATGAACCAACTTGGACACAGCATATTATTTGAGAACACAGAAATGTTCTTAACAACCATCATGTCAAACGACACAGAGAAGCCATTGAAATCCACAAGCATGTGGACAATTCCAACAGAATTGGCTCCCAAAATCCAGCTCATGGATATCATGAGGCTCTTCCAACAAAATGTTTAAAAGGAGTCGTTCTTCAACAGGCAAGTTCAAAGTTTTCCACAGGTGTATTTTGTAATGTTTCCATTGGTCTTTTTTTCTCCTTTTGGGAGTGGCAGAATGGTGGAAATTCAGTTCTCTTTCTTTGGAGTTGTTTGCTTAAGGATGTGTCTGTTGTGAGTCGCAGACCTGTGAGTCTGCCTATCTGAGAAACATTGCTTAGCTCCATTCTAATCTGATGGCTGCCAGTGGGAGAAACTGCATCAAACACTTGTTTTTCAGGAAAAGTAGAATTTTTAATTCCAAATTAGGATTACCCATGGACCAGTGCTGGTCCCTAAGCCATTCAAATAGTGCTGGGAGTGTTTACTGGAAAGAGAAAAACGATTATAGTCAATGGACACCAACATGGTTGGCAAAAATCCCCTACCAGTCCTTCCACATCAGACAGTTTATAGGAACACTGCTCTAATAAATATTGACTTTTGAAGCATTGATAAACAACCAGGTGTTTCTGGTTCAGCAACCAGATGAGGGAAGGAAGGGAAGTAGGCAGGCAGGCCAAAAGAAAGAAGGTAAAGTAATGCCTGAGGATGAATGATAGGAAAGATACCATGTTTCCCATAGAGCAGTGAAGGTTTGGCATATACCAGGAGCACATGAGCAGATTCTCAGCCCCCTTCTGCACTGCTGTATAATCCAGATTATTAAAGTGTATCCACGTTATTTGCTTTGAACTGGATTATATGAATCCACATTGCCATATAATCCAATTCAAATCAGATAATCTGGATTTTATATGGCAGTGTAGACATGGCCAACATTGGAGCTTCCCAATAAATAACCTATTGCCTTCTAGCTCACCTGGGGTATCTGGTGGGTGGAAATATGCCAGCCTCTCCCCTGGAATCGATGCCAATAGCGTTGCCTCACTTTCTCTGGATCATTGCAAGAAATCTGGCTTGGGGTTCACAGAAACTGCATGGCATTGGGCTGAGTCCCGCCGTAATAGTTGGGAATGGCAGTACCTGATCAGGGACGCAGGAAGTTGCCTCATCTTTGCTGTGAAGATGGGACCCAGTCTTTGTGCAGGTGCGTAGACTAGCACTCCCAATTTGATTGATCTCCAATCTCATCTGCTGGGCACAGAAATGCCAACGATTACAAAATGGCCGGTCAATGGGATGGGGGCCTTAGACATTTAGGAAGCTGCCTTATGTCGAGTCAGACCTTTGGTCTCTCTTTTCCGGAACTACAGAGTATACGCTACACCCTTGTTGCAACAGCTCTACCAGCTGCCGATCCATTTCTGGCCAGAGGTCAAAGAGCTGCTGCTGATCTATATGGCTTCTGAGATCTAGAAATAGTGTTAGGGGAGAGAGAGAGACATTGATATGATCTGAGCTGGATTTTGGGAGCCAAGCACCCCACAATGTTTAGTACAGCAGACTTATGGTTCGGTTTGCTACAGCAATGGCAGAGTGGAAAGGATTTTGGCAGGAAGACTTTGCAATCTGGGCCCGAGGACCAGCTCTTGTGCCTGAATGCAGACGTGCTCAGGATTAAATTGTGAAACTCCTTGTGTATTTTAACAGCTCTTGTTGTGGTTACTCTTTTAATACCTAGTAAAAACTATAACAACATTATTAAATCAGATTAGATAAGCACCTAGGTACCTATGACTTCTGTTTCTTGTGCGTAGGCTTCGTTTGCTATCCATAAGAACAGGCAGGTAATGTTTGGAGCTGTGAAGCTGGCCCTAGCAAGTTGTCATTATACATGGTGATGACTCTGGAAGAGATGCCTTTGGGTGACCACAGAGATCCCCATGGGTGCTTCTGTATATGTGAATGACCTGAGATTGATTGGTGTTATTATATGGCAACAACAGCAACAATAATAGAATTGTCCATATGTGCGAAGCCACACATATGGACTGTTCCATCAGTTTCTTCACCAATACCTTACTCTTGACAGTTATGTCGGATATTTTGAGTCTTCTAGCCCTTGCAGCGTTGAGCTAGTGCTTTCTGGTATCTTTGGCCCCAAACGTTTGGATTTGTTTGAATTGCATCCATGAAAACCCATGATTTTTATGAGGACTGCAAATGTCATTGTGACCTCCGTTAGTCATATTACTGCACTAAGCTGATTTTTGTTGTGCACTTGAACATTACTTATTTGTAATGGAGGTGTTACACTTCCCAATAATTTAACAAGAAACGCCATCATTTTTCATGTACATAATGAGCAGCGTTTTCTGATTACTTTAAAGGCATTCAGGGACATTTATGAAGGCCTTTGGAATACAGTTTTTCAACTTTATTCCATTGTCTTATCAGTCTTGGTCTTATTGATCCCAGAATTTGGATCATTTATGCAAGCCTTATCAACCCGTGTTGTTGAAGGCTTTCATGGCTTGAATCACTGGGTTGCTGTGCGTTTTCTGGGCTGTATGGCCATGTTCCAGAAGCATTCTCTCCTGATGTTTCACCCACATCTATGGAAGGCATCCTCACAGGTTGGAAGGTCTGTTGGAAACTAGGCAGGTGAGGTTTATATATCTGTGAAATGCTGTCCTATTTTTAAAGGCAACAAAATCACTTAGGATTATTATTATTATTATTATTATTATTATTATTATCATTATCATTTTTGTTTATACCTCTCCAAATAGAGACTCAAAGCAGTTTACAGTAAAACCAATAGAATATTGATTACATTAGCAACATATATCTATATAAGTCACAGTATCTATTCAAGGGAAATGATTCTGCCCAGTATGACAGATATATTCTGCTGAACTGGAGTTGAACACACAACAGCCTTGTGCATTTTTGTTGCACATTGCACTGGCATTGGTGCATTACATAATGGCCACATTTCACAAGAAACGCCAATACCTGGCACCAGTCACCTCAGTATTGCTCAGTATTGCTATTTCACATGAGTCTGCATATTGCCGGTGCAGCATGTTTCCACATTCAGATATCTACGCTGTTATCATCGTCATCATTTCCTTATACCCCGCTTTTCTCTCTTGATCAAGACCTAAAGTAGTTTCGAGTCACTTCGACTCTCGTCAAAAAATGCTGCTTTGAGACACAGAAAATAAAGCAGAATATAAATTTTATTGTTATGAATATTATTGACCCAAAGTTACACCAAGAAGATGTTGTATTGCATGCAATGGTTGATATCATGTACTAGTTTGAGCAAATCTTGCAAGAGTAGCTGTATTTCATATCAGACCTCACTTAATCCTAACTTTGAGGCCATCTCTAATATAATTTTATTTTCCAAAAATTAAAACAGCATCATTAGTGACATACTGTATATACTAGAGTATAAGCCTAGTTTTTCAGCCCCTTTTTAGGACTGAAAAAAAACCCTCCTCAGCTTATACTTGGCTAAGGGTCCTGGGCTTATATTCAGGTCGGTATATATGGTATATTTATTATTTTTCTCTATTATTATTGGTATTGTTACATTTATTATTTTACTCTATTATTATTGTTACTTTTACATTTATTTTACTCTATGTTTATTATTATTAATACATTTATTATTTTGCTCTATTTATTATTACATTTATTATTTTACTGCATTTATTATTATTATATTATATTTATTATTTCACTCTATTATTATTAAAAGGATACATAGGCACATTTACATTGAAGAAGATGAAAATAATGATTTAATCAGAATTGAACAGTCATACCTTAAATTACAGTTTGATGTAAAGATTCAAAAATATTTAAACAATTGATGCCTCAATTAATGTAATTTTATTGGTATCTCGGCTTATACTGGAGTCAATGTTTTCCCAGTTTTTTTTGTGGTAAAATTAGGTGCCTCGGCTTATATTCAGGTCAGCTTATACTTGAGTATATACGGTAATTAGTTTAAACATCCTTGCAAAGACATCTGCATCCCGTATCAATCTTAATTTCGTGGTGAGTAGGTGCCTTCAGGTTGCTTGTTGACATACATTATTTTATTTTTTTACATTTTATTTTTGTATGTGACTTTTTATGACTGTTTTTATTGTTGTTGATGTTTTATTGCTGATTGATCTGTTTTATTGTTTTGTTTTTACATTGTTTTGTCCAGGCTTGGCCCCATGTAAGCCGCCCCGAGTCCCTTCGGGGAGATGGGGCGGGGTATAAGAAAACAGTTATTATTATTATTATTTTATTATGACACAGCAAACAAGATAGATATGCTGGATTTCATATCACAAAATCACAAGTCGAACACTTCCGAAGTGTCTAGAACTGTGTGATGTATTTTTGGATGATGCGTGCAGATCCCAGCAGGGTAGCCTTTTGCAGCTGGCAGATCGTAATTTTGTCAATGTCTATTGTTTCCAAATGCCAGCTGAGATCTTTTGGCACGGCACCCAATGTGCCCATCACCACCGGGACCACCTGCACTGGTTTCTGCCAGAGTCTTTGAAGTTCAATCTTGAACTATTATTATTATTATTATTATTATTATTATTATTATTATTATCTGCATGAGTTTTCTTATCAGAGGCAGTTTTGCGACTTCCTTCCTCTGAAATATTGCCTACTGCTCCTTGGTGATCATTGGCAGTCTTCCATCCAGGTTGAAACCAGGGTTGACCCTGCTTAGGTTCCTGGCTCAAACAGTATTTTATGCTTTTAGATCTGCCCCTTTTCTACATTATCCTAAACTGCATTTCTAAGTGAAAATGTGTCGTTGCTGCAATATTAGAGATTTGGGGACTGAAGGAAGATGTCATGGGAAGGGGGACAGGATTATGATTGCAGGTCCAGTGTCTTTAGATAAATAGCCAATCTCTCCCGCAGCCACACTGCTGAGGCCAGCCCATTGGAAGCATGGGTGCCACATCTATGCGCAATGCAAATGCATGGAAACTCACCTCGGCTGCAATAGAAACTTGGCGGAGTCACATGTGTGGAGGCCGAGACAGGACACAATGTTGGGTTGGCCCTGTTTCTGTAGAGAAATACACACACACTCCCCATCATCCCTTCCTCTGCTTTATGCGAAGTGAAGCAATGCGTTCAACCCCGAGGGCAGTTCATTGATAGCTGCGGCCATTCGGCTTTGACTGGCTCTTCAAGTTCAGAGGACCGGACCTTTGCTCTTTCTTCAGTTACATAGGAAAGGAAAACTGCAAATACACCCAGAGATGAGAGGAGAGTAGAAGCTGGTGACAAAAATGACTGGGGTTTTTGTATTTGTTGTTGTTGCTTTATTAAGAAAAGGTTTGGAGGTAGAGTATCCTTTATCTGGGAACACTCCAAAATTATCCACATTTTCAGTGGGAGAGTGGGTGCATCTACATTGTACGGTTAATACACTTTGACAGCGCTTTAACTGCCCTGGTTAATGCTGTATAATCCTTGAATATGTAGTTCGGTGAGGCACGAGTACTTTTCGAGAAGTCTGACTTGGCCAAGGTGGTCCACGCCTTGGTTACATCTAGATTGTTGTTTCAACGTGCTTTTGAACAGTAGGTCCATTTTCATCACCATCCAGTCTTAACTATTTACTGCCCTAACCCGCAGCACTTTACCCTATTCCTGAATCTCATTGCCTTGCGTTTTTGCACATGCCTGCCTTCCCTGTAATTTCTTAATAGCCCCACCGTTTAGTCATGATGCTCGCAATGTATTTTCTGAATGTTATTTTACTGTTACTGTTTTAATTATACGTGCTATCGTCGTACTGTTTTATCTGTTGATCGGGTTTGGTTCCCATGTTAACTGCTCTGAGTCACCTCAGGGAGATAGAAGCGGGTTATAAATAAAGTTTTATTATTATTATTATTATTATTATTATTACTGACACAAAGTCATAGTATGACACAGCAAATGAGATATACTGTATATACGCGAGTATAAGCCTAGTTTTTCAGCTCTCTTTTTAAGACTCGAGTGAGGGTCCTGTTTGGCTTATATTTGGGTCAGCTTATCCTCAAAAATATTTATTATTTTTCTCTATTATTATTGGTATTATTACATTTATTTTACTCTATCTTTATTATTATTAATACACTTATTATTTCACTCTGATGTTATTATTATTATTCCATTTATTATTTTACTCTATTTATTATTACATGTATTATTTTCCTGTATTTATTATTATTATTACATGTATTATTTTACTCTATTATTATTAAAAGTCTACATAAGCACATTTACATTGAAGAAGATGAGAATAATGATTTGATCAGAGTTGGACAGTCTTATCTTACATTTGAGTTTCATGTAAATATTCAAAAACATTTAACCTACTGATGCATCAGTTAATGTACTTTTATTGGTATCTATTTTTATTTCTGAAATTTACAAACCCTCGGCTTATACTGGAGTCAATGTTTTCCCAGTTTTTTTGTGGTAAAATTAGGTGCCTCGGCTTATATTCGGGTCGGCTTATACTCGAGTATATATGGTATATGCTGAGTTTCATTTCACAAAATCACAAGTCGAACACTTCCCAAGTGTTTAGGACTGTGTGATGTATTTTCGGATGATGCGTGCAGATCCCAGTCGGGTGGCCTTTTGCAGTTGGCAGATCGTAATTTTGTCAATGGATATTGTTTCCAAATGCCGGCTGAGATCTTTTGGCACGGCACCCAGTGTGCCCATCACCACCGGCACCACTGGTTTCTGCCAGAGTCTTTGAAATTCAGTCTTGAGGTCCTGATAGCGGCTGAGTTTTTCCTGTTGTTTTTCGTCAATGCGACTGTCACCTGGGATGGCAACATCAATGATCCAAACCTTTTTCTTTTCCACAACTGTGATGTCTGGTGTGTTGTGTTCCAGAACTTTGTCAGTGTGGATTTGAATTCTCACAGTATCTTTGCATGTTCATTTTTCCATTACCTATTATTATTATTATTATTATTATTATTATTGACACAAAGACATAGTATGACACAAAAAATGAGGTATTCGTATCACAAAATCACAAGTCGAACACTTCCCAAGTGTTTAGGACTGTGTGATGTATTATAATTATTGGGTTGTAGTATGTCTTTCAGGCTGTGTGGCCATGTTCCAGAAGTATTCTCTCCTGACGTTTCGCCCACATCTATGGCAGGCATCCTCAGAGGTTGTGGGGCATATTATTATTATTATTATTATTATTATTATTATTATTTTGGCAGAGAAGGCTCAAGACCTTGTAATAGTACAACTCCTGGGATTCCGTAACAGTTTGCTATGATAGCTAAAGTGGTGTCAAACCATTCATACCGCAATATGGATGTATTCAGTGACACCTTTGCTTCTTGATGGTTCAGTGTACACAAAGATTGTTTCTTGCATAAGCTTAAAAATATCCAGAAACAGGCGTCCCCAAGGCTGAAGTGTATATAACACGGAGAGGATCCGTCCAAATCTCCCCGGGAAGGGGGTTGTAGCTACTAATAGAAAAGTAGCTGGAATCTAAACCTAAAGTAGTAAGAGTCTAAACATTAAAACCTAATGTTTTGTCTGCTCTCACAGAAAGAGACGCTGTTGTTAACAGCCTGAGACCGCAATGTGGCCTTTTCCCAGACATCTGTTGCAGAATAGAGGAGCCACTGGCTGGACTCAGGTGACAGCGTTGGTTCAATAATGACAGTGTTTCCTTTGCATCAGACAACCCTAGGATTAGAAGGAAGGGAGGCAAAAGAGTCTTTCTTTCATTCTCCCCTCCCACCCTTGTAAAATAAACTCACACAAAACCAAGCCAGAGGTTTCAGATGCCTAGGGAAGGTGCATCTGAGCACCAGGAGGGCATCTATACGACTCCATTATAACAGTGCAGTCCCATTTTTACTGTCATGGCTCACTCCTTAGAACTGGAGCCTCCGGTGGCCTAGGGTATAAGAGCCTCGTGACTTGAAGGTTGGGTTGCTGACCTGAAAGCTGCCAGGTTCGAATCCCACCCGGGGAGAGCGTGGATGAGCTCCCTCTATCAGCTCCAGTTCCACGCGGGGACATGAGAGAAGCCTCCCACAAGGATGGTAAAACATCAAAACATCCGGGCGTCCCCTGGGCAACGTCCTTGTAGACGGCCAATTCTCTCACTCCGGAAGCAACTCCGGTTGCTCCTGACACGAAAAAAAACCTCCCTAGAATTTGCATTTTGGGAAGGTGTTTGAGAACTTGGTTGCTGTGAGTTTTTTGGGCTGTCTGGCCATGTTCCAGCAGCATTCTCTAACATTTTCCCTGCATCTGTGGCTGGCATCTTCAGAGGTTTTGTTGGTAGTGAAGCAAGTGGGGTGTCTTTGTTTTTGCAAGAGGAATATCCCCTGCAGCGCCTTTTGCTATAGTTTTTAAATGAATGTCTCATCCTCAATGTCTCAACCCATTCCGACTAGTTTGTGGCAGCCACAAAAACGAAGTTTCTGGAGTAGAGCAACTATTTTCAAAGTAAGTGCCACACAATTAAGTAGGAAAGAAATAGCACTTTGAAACTTGAAACAGAAAATATTTTTACATAGTGTAATATGGTGGCACAGTGTGTTAAAGCGCCGAGCTGCTGAACTTGCGGACCAAAAGGTCCCAGGTTCAAATCCCGGGAGCGGCTTGAGCTCCAGCTCCTGCCAACCTAGCAGTTCGAAAACATGCCAATGTGAGTAGATCAATAGGTACCGCTCCGGCGGGAAGGTAACGGTGCTCCATGCAGTCATGCCGGCCACATGACCTTGGAGGTGTCTACGGACAACGCCGGCTCTTCGGCTTAGAAATGGAGATGAGCACCAACCCCAGAGTCAGACATGACTGGACTTAACGTCAGGGGAAAACCTTTACCTTTACCTTATATCCCTTATATAGTTCTGTGAAATAGTCTCCTGTTTTTAATATTGTATGTTTCATGTCGATTTTAACTATTGCTTTTACTGATATTGATGTTTTTATTGGGATAATTGTTTTATTGCTGTGTTATGGATATTTGATTGTTTTATCAGGCAAGGCCCCATGTAAGCCACCCCGAGTCCCTTCGGGGAGATGGGGCGGGGTATAAAAATAAAGTTGTTGTTGTTGTTATTATTATTATTATTATTATTATTATCATCCCCGGCAGCGCCTTTTGCTATAGTTTTTCAATGAGTGTCTCATCATCAATGTCTCAACCCATTCCGACTAGTTTGTGGCAGCGACAAAAACGAAGTCTCTGGAGTAGAACAACTATTTTCAAAGTAAGTGCCACACAATTAAATAGGAAAGAAATAACACTTTCAAACTTGGAACAGAGCGGAGGGAAAACAGCTCCCCCGTTTCTTCCTTGGGTGTCTGAAGATGCTGGGCCCAGCCTTGTGGGGCAAGGCAGCTGGAGTTGCTGCTGGTCACCGAGGCCTGCTTGCCGGGTGAGGTCATCACCACCTATTTTTAGAGCGGAGGTTGCGAGACTTAATCCTCTCCGGTCAGGGCTGTCTGGGAGACCCGGGGAGAGGGGCGCAGAGCAACGCACAGAGCCAGGGAGCATGCCTTGCAAAAACAGACTGTCAACAAAAGAGGCTCGTGCAATGGACCAGGTGGGACTTCACTCCTTTTTTCTGAAGTCTTGGAGCATTGGTATCTCTCCTTCGTCTCTCCAGAGCTTACAGGAGAGCATCTACACCAGGGGTCCCCAAACTTTTTAAACAGGGGGCCAGTTCATGATCCTTTGGACTGTTGGTGGGCCGGACTATAGTTGGCCACTGAGCAATAATAACAATAATTATTAATAATAACAATAACAATAATAATAATTCAGCATATCTATCATGTTTGCTGTGTCATAATAAAATAATAATTATAATAATAATAAAGAGGGTTGGAAGAGACCCTTTGGGCCATTGAGTCCAATCCCCTTCTGCCTTTGTGCACTGAAAGCACAAGCAAAGCATCCCTGACAGATGGCCAACCAGCCTCAATGTTAATAATAATAATAATAATAATAATATAATAATAATAATAATAAATGTGCCATGCCAAAAGATCTCAGCCGGCATTTGGAAACAATAGACATTGACAAAATTACAATCTGCCAACTGCAAAAGGCCACCCGACTGGGATCTGCAAAAGGCCACCCGACTGGGATCTGCACGCATTATCCAAAAATACATCACACAGTCCTAGACACTTGGGAAGTGTTCGACTTGTGATTTTGTGAAACGAAATCCAGCAGATCTATCTTGTTTGCTGTGTCATACTTATAATAAAAAAGAGGGTTGGAAGAGAGTCCAATCCCCTTCTGCCTCTGCGCACCAGAAGCACAAGCAAAGCATCCCTGACAGATAGCCATCCAGCCTCCATGATGATGATGATAATAATAATAATAATAATAATAATAATAATAATAATAATAAGGGTTGTAAGAGAAGAAGACACTCCTTGGATTATTTAGCCCAACCACCTTCTGCCTTTGTGCCGTGGGGGCCGGATAAATGGCTTCGATGGGCCGCATCTGGCCCCCGGGCCTTGGTTTGGGGACCCCTGATCTACACCGTCGAATGAATGCAAGAGTGCATGGGGAAAATGGAAGGAAAATGAAAGAGGGGTCAACCAAGGGCGAGATGGATGGATATTATCCTTGAAGGGACTGACTCCACCTTGAAGGAGCTGCGGGTGGTGGACAGGAGTATTAGAGTATTTTAAAACAGTCAAATGCTGAAAAATACAATTCTGGTCCAGAAGGAAAAGGCGAAGGCAAAGTTGCTAAAGAAGCGTGAACACAGTCAATACAGTAGAAGATTTCTAAATACAATAGAGTCTCATTTATCCAAGCCTCGCTTATTCAAGCTTCTGGATTATCCAAGCCATTTTTGTAGTCAATGTTTTCAATATATCGTGATATTTTGGTGCTAAATTCATAAATACAGTAATTACAACATAACATTACTGCGTATTGAACTACTTTTTCTATCAAATTTGTTGTATAACATGATGTTTTGGTGCTTAATTTGTAAAATCATAACCTAATTTGATGTTTAATAGGCTTTTCCTTAATGCCTCCTTATTATCCAAGATATTTGCTTATCCAAGCTTGTGATGGCCCGTTTAGCTTGGATAAGTGAAACTCTACTGCAGGGGTCCCCAAACTTTTTAAACAGGGGGCCAGTTCACAATCCTTCGGACCATTGGAGGGCCAGACTATAGTTGGCCACCAAGCAATAATAATTAATAAATAATAATAATAACAATAACAACAACAACAGCAATAATAATAATAATAAAAAGAGGGTTGGAAGAGATCCTTTGGGCCATTGAGTCCAATCCCCTGACAGATGGCCACCCAGCCCCAATGTTAATAATAATAATAATAATAATAATAATAATAATAATAATAATAATAAAAAAGAAGCTTGGAAGAGACCCCTTGGGCCATTTTGTCCAACCCCCTTCTGCCTCTGTGGACCAAAAACACAAGCAAAGCACCCCTGACAGATGGCCACACAGCCTTAATGATAATAATAGTAATAATAATAATAATAATAATAATAATAATAATAATAATAATAATAATAATAATAATAATGGTTGTAAGAGAAGAAGAGAACCCTTGGGTCATTTAGCCCAACCCCCTTCAGCCCTTGTGCCGTGGGGGCCGGATAAAATGGCTTTGGTGGGCCGCATCCGGCCCCCGGGCCTTAGTTTGGGGACCCCTGCTCTACTGTATATGCAGTTTTCCATATCTCACTCTGCAATGTTAGAAATATGGGGATTTCATGGGGCAGGCAGGATTCTGATTTGGAGGGGCAATGCCCTGCTTTTGCCCTCCCTTTGTCGCCCCTTCTCTCCTTCCAGATGCCCCGAGCAGTTTACCACCCACTAACTGTTGACTTACTGGATTTCCTCCTCTCATAAACCCATAATCCTGGGTTTACCAGGCAGAGAGAAAAGAAGCTGGAAGGGAGTGGCTCTTTGGAAGTGTGTGTTTGCTTCTGAATTCTTTTCTGCTTCTTTGCTCTTGCCTTGGAGTGTCATCCGCTCCAAAGTTCAAGACTCAGTGCCTTCGGCGTGTTTTTTATTGGCGTTGACGTTCCTGCCCTCCTACTTTCCTCTGAAAGAATACATTCTTCCAAAGGGGGGTGGGAATCAGTGGGTTTTGTGGACCTTTGAGTCATTTCTGATTTATCATAAACTCATCACAGTGTTTTCTAGGATTTAGAGTGTGTCACCCAGTAGCTTTCCAACTGAGGAATCAAACCCTGGTCTCAAAGCATTACACAACACTGGCTGCATGTGGGCAATTTCTATAACTTTTATCCTCTTTCCTTTTCATTTATATGGGAAGTTACATGCCAGGGTCGTCCAGGGAGCTTCCACGTTTCAAGAAAGTTTAGAATCTCAGTCTTTTTTAGAATCTCAGTCCTTTTTTAAATTACTGTATATACTCGAGTATAAGCCTAGTTTTTCAACCCTTTTTTAGGACTGAAAAAAAAACCTCGGCTTATACTTGGGTGAGGGTCCTGGTGAGCTTATATTCAGGTTGGCTTATACTCAAGTATATATGGTATATTTATTATTTTACTCTATTATTATTGGTATTGTTACATTTATTATTTTACTCTATTAATTATTATTATTACATTTATTATTTTACTCTATTATTGTTGTTACTTTTACATGTTTCAAGAAAGTTTAGAATCTATTATTATTGTTACCTTTATTATTTTACTCTATTATTATTATTACATTTATTATTTAACTCTTATTGTTGTTACTGTGGCGCAGACGGGAGAGCAAGCCAGTGCAATTAACTGCAATGGATCACTGACCAGGAGGTCATAAGTTCGAGGCCCGCTCGGAGCTATGTTGTTGTTTGTCCTGTGTTAAAAGGCATTGAATGTTTGCCTAATATGTGTAATGTGATCCGCCCTGAGTCCCCTTCGGGGTGAGAAGGGCGGAATATAAATGCTGTAAATAAATAAATAAATAAATAAATATTTTACTCTATTTTTATTATTATTAATATATTTATTATTTTACTTCATTTATTATTATTATTATTATTATTACATTTATTATTTCACTCTATTATTATTAAAAGGATACATAAGCACATTTACATTGAAGAAGAGGAAAATAATGATTTAATCAGAGTTGAACAGTCATATCTTAAATTACAGTTTGATGTAAAGATTCCAAAACATTTAATCTACTGATGCCTCAATGTACAGTAGAGTCTCACTTATCCAACACTCGCTTATCCAACGTTCTGGATTATCCAACGCTTTTTTGCAGTCAATGTTTTCAATATATCATGATATTTTGGTGCTAAATTCGTAAATACAGTAATTACTACATAGCATTACTGCATATTGAACTACTTTTTCTGTCAAATTTGTATAACGATGTTTTGGTGCTTAATTTGTAAAATCATAAATTAATTTGATGTTTAATGGGCTTTTTCTTAATCTCTCCTTATTATCCAACGTATTCACTTATCCAACGTTCTGCCAGCCTGTTTATGTTGGATAAGTGAGACTCCACTGTAATTTTATTGGTATCTCAGTTTATACTGGAGTCAATGTTTTCCCAGTTTTTTGTGGTAAAATTAGGTGCCTCGGCTTATATTTGGGTCGGCTTATACTCGAGTATATATAGTATTTCCATTTTCTCAAATAATATGTTGTATCCAGGTTGGTTCATCACGTGCTCTGCTATGGTTGACTTCTCTTGTTGAATTAGTGTGTTTCATGAGTGTTTGGGCACTGCGTTTGGTAATCCCTATGTAGACTTGTCCACAGCTGCATGGTATATGGTCGACTCCTGCAGAGGTGAGAGGAACATAGCATTTGTTGGATTTTCTTAGTAGGTCTGTAGATAGTTTGTAGGTTGTGTTTCTTCATCAGCTTCCCAATGCGGTCAGTCCCATCTCTGGTCAGTATTTCTCCTTGATTAGCATCATTCATTTGTCCATCTTTGCAAATTTGCAGATGTCCATCAGACAATTCTTGCACTGGGATAACTGGTTCCTTCCATCTCTGTGCATAGATAATTCTTGCTGCAATTATCATATATTGTAATTTTTTTCCATGTTTTCTTTCTTGTTGATCATTCAGCCTTCCCACCAGATAAAACTCTGGATTTCTTCATGATTTTGATCTTAACCATTTGTCTTACAACCTGAATCCTTCTGACTAAAATGATGCCAAAGAGTGTGCCATGTTCCTGGATTCCTCTGCAAATCAAATAAGCAAGAGTTCTGTAGTTTGCACGTGGGTAGCTAAACTCTGCTTTTGATGGTGCAGAACGTGAGTGGGCAACTTGTGGCCCATCAGATGTGGTTGGGCGGCCACCAGCTGGCACAGCCAAAGGTGAGGAATGATGTGAGGCGCAAACCCACAAGTTGCCTGCCGTTGGTATCAAAACGGCACTGCCTCATTTGTGGAACTTGCCAGAGGTCTATTTTCTTCTCTTCCCTAGGTTGGCTTATGCGTAGGGTGGGCATGACACATCATTGTGTGGGCGCGGAGTTTCTCTTTCAAGTGTTGATGTCATTCTGTAATAGGCAGGGCATAATTGCCATATGAGATGCTTATATTCGCGTCTCATTTCAGCTTTGTGGTTTTTCCATTTTTATAGGGGTCCAGCACCCCTAAATTATTCAAAAATGTAATGTCTCCTGGCTCAAATCCCCAGCCCACCTTAAGAACCGGCAGCTAAGTCGATGGCAAAAGAGAGCTATTGAGATGCTAAGGAAGAGGAAGCTTCCAGCTAACCAGTAAGCAAGGCTGCAACAATTAATTGCTCTAATTGGCAACTGAACAGATCTCATTTGCCTAATGAGTCTGTTGGATGATTAAGGTGGGCTTGGGGTACATTTACGTCATCACAATGAATATGGAGCAATTATAGATTCATAACTCTAACGCAGGCATGGGCTAACTTCTAGGTGTTTTGGACTTCAACTCCCACAATTCCTAACAGCGTACTGTTAGTTTCACAGGAAGGTGACTAAAATGTTTTTTTTTTCATGTCAGGAGTTGCTACTGGAGTGATAGAATTGGCCGTCTGCAAGGACGTTGCCCAGGGGACGCCCGGATGTTTTGATGTTTTTAACCATCCTTGTGGGAGGCTTCTCTCATGTCCCCACATGGAGCTGGAGCTGATAGAGGGAGCTCATCCACTCTCTCCCCAGGTGGGATTCGAACCTGGCAGCTTTCAGGTCAGCAACCCAACCTTCCAAGTCACGAGGCTTTCGTCCACTATACCATCGGGAGCTCCTGACTAAAATGATCAAGGGTCTGGAGAACAAGCCCTATGAGGAGCGGCTTTAAGAGTTGGGCATGTTTAGCCTGCAGAAGAGAAGGCTGAGAGAAGACATGATGTGGACCATGTATCAAGTTGTGAGGGGAAGTCATAGGGACAAGGGAGCATGCTTCTTTTCTGCTGCACTGGAGACTAGGACAGTGATGGCCAACCTATGACACACGTGTCAGCATTGACACACCTAGCCATTTTTGCTGACACGCTGCCGCATGCTCATTGATTGGATGACTATGTCTTTTGTGGCCAAATTTGATGTGATTTGGTCCAGTGGTTTTGTTGTTTAGTCCATGGGAATTATGCACATTACATTTATTTATATATATTTTTAATTAATTTTATATATATATATATATATATATATATATATATATATATATATATATATATATATCATTCTATTATTATTGTAGTATATTATCATATTATTACTGTTATATTATTATTATATTATTCATTATTCATGACTACATTGAAACTAGAATAGAGAGAAATCAGCGTGGAAACTGCAAGAGGTCCCATAGATTGTTGTACATGGAAATAATGGTAGCAAATAGTTTTTGATTTATTAAATACAGTTATATATTACAATTATATATTTTTATTATTTAAACTATACATATTGCAAAATTATGGTTTTTTTTTCTCGTAGTGACACACCACCCAAGTCATGCTAGGTTTTTTGGTGAATTTTGACACACACACCAAGCGCAAAAAATTGCCCATCATTGGACTAGGACGTTTTGCAATGGCTTCAAATTACAGGAAGGAAAGAAGATTCCACTTGAACACGAGGAAGAACTTCCTCACTGTGTGAGAGAGCTGTTCAGCAGTGGAACTCTCTGCCCCAGAGTGTGGTGGAGGCTCCGTCTTTAGAGGCTTTGAAACAGGCTGGATGGCCATCTGTTGTGGGTGTTTTGAATGTGATTTTCCTGCTTCTTGGCAGAAAAGGGTTGGATTAAATGGTCCACGAGGTCCCGTCTAACTCTACGATTCCATAAAGGAGAATCTTTTTGCGACCACTGCAATTCACAGCTCTCCTCTCTGTTTTTATTCTGTTTTCTTACTGCTCTAATTGTCCAGGAAGTTTTTTTTTCGCCACACAGTCACCATAACCTTTGGTTTACACTAAAATAAAAAAGTCCTTTCTCTCCTCTTTTTTTTTAAGGGGTGGGGCAGGCGCTTGGCAGAACCGGCTCTGCAGGGGTGGCGGTGGACAAACACCTTGCTCTGTCCTGCAGAATTGCTCCGGAGGCATCAAGCCTTAGGTCTGCTGCTGTTCAAAAGCAGAGTCCTGCAGTTTGCAGAGCTTGGCAACCCGTCTCTACTGTGAGAGGTCAGGCTCTCTCTTCTGCTGTCAAGAAGGATTTAGTTTTAATCTCCGGCCTGTGGACCTGGGCGGCCACTGCCTTTTCCAAACAACACAACAAGTGCATTGGTTCTGCCCTTGCTAGGTGCTAGAGTCAGAGTTCTCAGGGTCCTATTTGTATGGGACAACCCATATTTGGGTGCCCTAAAACCTTTTTTTCACGTTTGGATGATGCTGTGTGTCTCTGTGACTTCAAGTCACCTAGACTTAGAGCAACCCCGTAAATTTCCCTTTATGCAAAATGGTGAAAAACATTTTGGAAATATTCTTTTTGAAACTACCGTATACAGTAGAGTCTCACTTATCCAAGCTAAACGGGCTGGCAGAAGCTTGGATAAGCAAATATCTTGGATAATAAGGAGGGATTAAGGAAAAGCCTATTAAACATCAAATTAGGTTATGATTTTACAAATTAAGCACCAAAACATCATGTTATACAACAAATTTGACAGAAAAAGTCGTTCAATACGCAGTAATGTTATGTTGTGATACTGTATTTATGAATTTAGCACCAAAATATCATGATATATTGAAAACATTGACTACAAAATGGCTTGGATTATCCAGAAGCTTGGATAAGCGAGGCTTGGATAAGTGAGACTCTACTGTATATATATTTATTTATTTACACCATTTATACCCCGCCCTTCTCACCCAAGGGGACTCAGGGCGGCTTACAAAAATTGGCAAAAATTAAGGCCCCAAATGCAACCATAAAAACAAAAAATATAAACAGATCCATTAATAACATTGTTAAAGCACATTATACTCGAGTATAAGCCGACCCAAATATAAGTCGAGGCACCTAATTTTACCACAAAAAACCTGGGGAAACATTGACTCCAGTATAAGCCAAGTGTGGTAAATTTCAGAAATAAAAATAGATACCAATAACATTACATTAATTGAGGCATCAGTAGGTTAAATGTTTTGGAATATTTACATAAAGCTCAAATTTAAGATAAGACTGTCCAACTCTGATCAAATCATTAGTCTCATCTTCTTCAATGTAAATGTGCTTATGTAGCCTTTTAATAATAATAGAGTAAAATAATACATGTAATAATAATAGTAATAAATACAGGAAAATAATACAAGTAATAATAAATAGAGTAAATTAATAAATGCAATAATAATAACATCAGAGTTAAATAATAAATGTATTATTATTAATAATAAAAATAGAGTAAAATAAATGTAGTAGTAGCAACAATAATAGAGAAAAATAATAAATGTACCATATATTCTCGAGTATAAGCTGACCCAAATATAAGCCAACCAAGACCCTCACCCGAGTATAAGCCGAGGGGGGCTTTTTCAGTCTTAAAAAGGGTAGAAAAACTAGGCTTATACTCGAGTATATACAGTAGTTTGGTGAAATCCATGGATGCAGAGTCCATGCATGCTGAGAGATGCCTGTACAGCTTTGGCATTAAAATAGAAGAGGACAAAGTGGCCAAGGGAATGTGAACACAACAAATAGAAAAATTTGGGTAGGGACTGAAGAAAAATTCAGCTGGGGGTAGAATTTTTATTTCACAAGCAAAATCACAATGGACTGTTGTGAGTTTTCCAGATTGTAGAGCCATATTCCAGAAGCATTCTCTCCTGACATTTCACCCACATCTATGGCAGGCATCCTCAAAGTTATGAGTTGAAGGCCAAAACCATCTGGGGACCCCAGGTTGAGAACCACTGATCTAGAACAAACTTGCCCATCATATCAAACTTTAAGTACAGTACTGTATATACTCGAGTATAAGCCTAGTTTTTCAGCCCTTTTTTTAGGACTAAAAAAGCCCCCCTCGGCTTATACTCGGGTGAGGATCCTGGTTGGCTTATATTTGGGTCAGCTTATACTCGAGAATATATGGTACATTTATTATTTTTCTCTCTTATTATTAGTATTATTACATTTATTATTGTATGCTATTATTGTTGCTACTATTACATTTATTTTACTCTATTTTAATTATTATTAATAATACATTTATTATTTCACTCTGATATTATTATTATTACATTTATTATTCTACCCTATTTATTATTACATGTATTATTTTCCTGTATTTATTATTATTATTATTATTATTATTATTATTATTACATGTATTATTTTCCTGTATTTATTATTATTATTATTACATGTATTATTTTACTCTATTATTATTAAAAGGATACATAAGCACATTTACATTGAAGATGAGAATAATGATTTAATCCGAGTTGGATAGTCTTATCTTAAATTAGAGCTTGATGTAAATATTCCAAAACATTTAACCTACTAATGCCTCAATTAATGTAATTTTTAGTATCTATTTTTATTTTTGAAATTTTCCACCCTCGGCTTATACTTGAGTTAATGAATTCCCAGTTTTTTTTGCGGCAAAATTAGATGCCTCGGCTTATATTTGGGTTGGCTTATATTCGAGTATATACAATACTTTTTTCATGTCAGGAGTAACTTGAGAAACTGTAAGTCGCTTCTGATGTGAGAGAATTGACCGTCTGCAAGGACGTTGCCCAGGGGACGCACGGATGTTTTAAAGTTTTACCATCTTTGTGGGAGGCGTCTCTCACGTCAGCTTATGGGGAGCTGGAGCTGACAGAGGGAGCTCATCCACGCTCTCATCGAATTCGAACTGGCAACCCAACCTTATGCATTTTGGACAGTTAGAAACATGACTTTTTCAAATAATTTGGGCAACGCTAGTTATATTTAAATATCATTTTGCAAGCTTTGTCCTGATTCTTCCAGGAATAAAAGACATTCCCAGTTGTACCCAGTTACTTTACTAAAGTAACCCTGAAGCTCTTTTTCCACATAGCTTTCAACAGCAACGTCCCCTTGTTTCTTTAAAGAGAAGGCTCTGCTTAACTGTCCCTGAGGATGTGAAAAGCTCCCAGCTTTAATGTCCCCTCCGTCTTCCAAGCCGGGTTCGTTTGGGCACAATTGCCGTATCCAGTTTAATCCCTGTTTCTCTCATGCCGGGCTTGTGATGGCAATGGAAAGCAAGGAGAGGACTCTCTTCTCTGTCTTGGAAGGACTCTCTTCTCCATCCACCAAGTTTGTTGGTTTATTTAAAGCCTGTTTACCCTCCTCGGCTTACGCAAAGCCTCTCAGAGTGGTTTACAGCAGTCAGAAGCCGCTGGTCTGCAGGCTTTTGATCTAAAGGCAAAAGGAAAGGAGGATGGGAAGGGAGGAGGACAAACAGACGAGTGCAGACATTAGCCATTTGTCGCTGCATTGAGTCTTTTAAGAGTGAAAAGGTAAGGTAAAAGTAATGGTTTTCCCCTGACATTAAGTCCAATCGAGTCCGACTCTGGAGATTGGTGCTCATCTCCATTTCTAAGCCGAAGAGCCGGCATTGTCCGTAGACACCTCTATGGTATGACTGCATGCATCGCCGTTAACTTCCCGCCGGAGCAGTACCTATTGATCTACTCACATTGGCATGTTTTCGAAATGCTAAGTTAGCAGAAGCTGGCGTTAACAGCGGGCGCTCATTCCGCTCCCCGGATTCGAACCTGCGACATTTTGGTTCGCAAGTTCAGCAGTTCAGTGCTTTAATGCGCTGCTCCACTGGGGCTCCAAGAGTGAAAAAGCAGCATATAAATAGTAAATCAATAATAGTAATTGTCTATCATGGGTTTTGGCTCTGCTGTTAGGCAAGTTGGATTTGGAATCTTTATTAACATCCTAAAAATAAAGGTTTTCCCCTGATTTTAAGTCCAGTCATGTCTGACTCTGGGAGTTGGTGCTCATCTCCATTTCTAAGCCGAAGAGCCGGCATTGTCCGTAGACACCTCTATGGTATGACTGCATGCATCGCCGTTAACTTCCCGCTGGAGCAGTACCTATTGATCTACTCACATTGGCATATTTTCGAAATGCCAAGTTGGCAGAAGCTGGAGCTAACAGTGGGCGCTCATTCCACTCCCCGGATTCGAACCTGCGACTTTTCAGTCCGCAAGTTCAGCAGCTCAGTGCTTTAATGCACTGCGCCACTGGGGACTCCAAGAGTGAAAAAGCAGCATATAAATAGTAAATCAATACAGTAGAGTCTCGCTTATCCAACATTCTGGATTATCCAACGCATTTTTGTAGTCAATGTTTTCAATATATTGTGATATTTTGGTGCTAAATTTGTATATACAGTAATTATTACATAACATTATCCTGTATTGAACTACTTTTTCTGTCAAATTTGTTGTATAACATGATGTTTTGGTGCTTAATTTGTAAAATCATAACCTAGTTTGATGTTTAATAGGCTTTTCCTTAATCCCTCCTTATTATCCAACATATTCGCTTATCCAACATTCTGCCGGCTCGTTTATGTTGGATAAGTGAGACTCTACTGTAATAGTAATTGTCTATTGTGGGTTTTGGCTCTGCTGTTAGGCAAGTTGGATTTAGAATCTTTATTAACATCCTAAAGGTAAAGGTTTCCCCTGACGTTAAGTCCAGTCATGTCTGACTCTGGGGTTGGTGCTCATCTCCATTTCTAAGCCGAAGAGCCGGCGTTGTCCGTAGACACCTCCAAGATTATGTGGCCACTGGCATGACTGCATGGAGCGCTGTTACCTTCCCGCCGGAGCGGTACCTATTGATCTACTCACATTGGCATGTTTTTGAACTTCTAGGTTGGCAGAAGCTGGAGCTAACAGCAGGTGCTCACTCCGCTCCTGGGATTTGAACCTGCGACCTTTTAGTCTGCAAGTTCAGCAGCTCAGTGCTTTAACTTTAGCATATAAATAGTAAATCAATAATAGTAATTGTCTATCGTGGGTTTTGGCTCTGCTGTTAGGCAAGTTGGGTTTGGAATCTTTATTAGCATCCTATCCAAACATTAATAGCTGAGCATTAATTTGTATTAATGGATTCATCTACATGAGGAAGAACTTCCTCGCTGTGAGAGAGAGCAGTGGAACTCTCTGTCCCAGAGTGTGGTGGAGACTCCTTTTTGGGAGGCTTTGAATGCAATTTTCCTGCTTCTTGACTGGATTGGACTGGATGACCCAAGCGGTCTCTTCCGACTCTATGATTTTAGGGCTTTCACGAAAGTGTAACTCTCTTCAGTGATGACACAAAGTTGTATCACCAGACTGAAACTATTTCCTTCTGAGCATGGGAGGTCTTTTCCCACCCACGGCGAAGGAGAAAGGGAGACCCCGCCCTAATTATAGCAGGCCAATTAGGCTGTCTAATTGCCTTTTTTCACTAATGCCGTAATAACCTTAAGATTGACTTAAACTGATCCTCCTTTGTGATGCGTGAACGCTCTGAAGAAGGGGAGCATTGTGCCACAGGCTTGTAATTTTATTTAAAAGGCTGGGTCTGTGTGGGAACCTTTGCCCCCTCCCCATGTCTCACCCCCAAATCTTCTCACGTCCTTCGTCCTAAAATGCTGAAATTAAACCCTCCTTCTATGCTCACTTTGGTTTGCTTGCTTCTGTCTTAAATTCTGCTGCTAAAACTGGCTCACTTAAATGCGTGCAACTTGCTCTCTCCACTTGGGATGGAAAAAAAATATTTGGAAATATTTGAAAAGTGGACCAAAAAGTGGTCCCTGATGAGGAGGACACTGAAAAGAATTCCACACTTTTAGCGTGGCCCCCATATCTGCAACAATATGTTTGTTTATTTATTATTTGTTTATTTACAGTATTTATATTCCGCCCTTCTTTCTCACCCCGAAGTGGACTCAGGACAGATCACAATGCACATCTACATGGCAAACATTCAGTGCCATTAGACATATGATATATAGACATATTTGCAATGATATATTTGTTTATTTATTATTTGTTTATTTACAGTATTTATATTCCGCCCTTCTTTCTCACCCCGAAGTGGACTCAGGACAGATCACAATGCACATCTACATGGCAAATATTCAATGCTATTAGACATATGACATATAGACATATCTGCAATGATATGTTTGCTTATTTATTATTTGTTTATTTACAGTATTTATATTCCGCCATTCTTTCTCACCCCGAAGTGGACTCAGGACAGATCACAATGCACATATGCATGGCAAACATTCAATGCCATTAGACATATGACATATAGACATATCTGCAACAATATGTTTGTTTATTTATTATTTGTTTATTTACAGTATTTATATTCCGCCCTTCTTTCTCACCCCGAAGTGGACTCAGGACAGATCACAATGCACATATGCATGGCAAACATTCAATGCCATTAGACATATGACATATAAACAGACACAGAGGCAAAGTAACATTTTCCAGCTTCATGAGGGTATGCCTGATTCTGGCCACAGGGGGAGCTGCCGCTTCTTCGACCACTTGTGACACCGAGTCCTTGATGGAGAACTTCCTCATTCTTCCACGCGCTGCTGGAAGTTTTTTTAATGCTGTCGTAAATTAGTTAAATTAGCCTCCACGGATAAAGCGGTACCTAAATTTTCTGTCTTTCGAGCTGCTTAGGTCAACAGTGACCTAGGCTATTAAATGGTTGGGAGCTGAAACCTTGGCTTTGATTTCATGACCTCTCGGTCAGTAGTGATTTATTGCAGCTGGCTACTAACCAGCTGTGCCACAGCCTGGCCCTGATGTTTATGGACTTACTGTATATACTCGAGTATAAGCCTAGTTTTTCAGCCCTTTTTTAGCGCTGAAAAAGCTCCCCTCGGCTTATACTCAAGTGAGGGTCCTGGCCGGCTTCTATTCAGGTCGGCTTATACTTGAGTATATATAGGTATTCAGAGTTGTACAGTCTTATCTTATTAAAGTCTTATTATTATCTTAAATTACAGTTTCATATATTCAAAAACATTTAACCTACTGATACCTCAAATAATGCAATTTTATTAATATCTATTTTTATTTTTGAATATGACCCATAGCTGCTGCATTTCCCACCCTTGTCTTATAATCGAGTCAATACGTTTTCCCAGTTTTTGTGGTAAAATTAGGTGCCTCGGCTTATATTCGGGTCGGCTTATACTCGAGTATATATGGTACTATGAAGATGTGAATCGACTAATAGCAAAGAACCTTGTAAGCTGCTTTGAGTCCCCTTCGGGGTGGAGAAAGGTGGGGTATGAATAGGGTGAATAAATAATAAATAACCTTATTAATATGAATAGCTTCTAGTAGAAGTTGGCCATAGAGTCATGGTGGAAGACTTAGAAAATGCCTAGAGAAACAGCTCTGGGATTTCTTTGCCCTCCAGGGAGTCTCTGTGATCAATTTCTTGGTATATGCATACCATAGCACCACACTGGAGGATCTAAAAATGCCTTGAGGGAGAAATTTGATGAGATATATATAAGTGAAACCATGGGCACCAACCCTGCTTTGACTCTATGGGATTCTTGGGCAGGAGGTCTTTCATTTCAGTAGGGTACACTCGTATCCAGGGCTTGCATATCTGCACAAAGTTGGGGATGTAATTCTAAGCTGTGTGCAGAAGATATATCCTCTTGACGTCCCTTGTAATAACCAAAGGCTGTCTTCTTTCCTTTAGGAAAGTCCCACCTGGCCATTGTCCAGAAGGTGAACAACGAAGGTGAAGGTGATCCCTTCTATGAGGTGCTGGGCCTGGTGACACTGGAGGACGTCATCGAGGAGATCATCAAGTCGGAGATCCTGGATGAATCCGACATGTACAGTTAGGTTCACTGCAGATCTCAACCGTTTGGGATGAAGGGTGGGGATCCAAAGCCATTCTGGTGTTGCCTCTGTGGCCCATACCCCAACAAATACACAGAGTAACTCAGCTCGTTTTTGCTTCAAAATAATAATAATAATAATAATAATAATAATAATAATAATAATAATAATAATAATAATAATATACATCATTTATATTCCGCATTATCTCCCCAAGGGGACTCGGAGCGTATTACAGGATACATATATGGCAAATATTCAATGCAACTTGTTGTCAAATGTTATACAACTGGCAACAAAGATTGACAGTACATAAACAGGGGTAAGGCTTCCCTCTTTTTAATTTCTGGCATTTGGAGACTGTGCTCTGCTTGGCCATGGGGAGGTGCTGTTGTTTCATTTTTCCACATCATGGATACCTTGCCGGACTGTTTACCTCCCTGCTAAAGCGGTACCTATTTACCTACTCACGTTGCTGTTTTTGACCTGCTAGGTAAAGAGAAGCTAGGGCTGACGGCGGGAGCTCACCCCGATCTGCGGCTTGAACTGCCAACTTTCCGGTCAGCAGTTTAGCAGCACACGGGTTTAACCATAACTGACACTTCTTACACTTTTTGACCCAGTTCTTTTTGGAGCCAACCCAAGATTTTATCAGTATAGTTATTGTACGTGACCTCATTTGTTTTACGATTTGTTTTATTGTTGATTGACTTGTTTTATTGCTGTGTTTTTATATTGTCTGATGTTTGGGCTTGGCCCCATGTAAGCCGCCCCGAGTCCCTTCGGGAGATGGGGCAGGGTATACAAATAAAATTATTATTATTATTATTATTATTATTATTATTATTATTATTATTATTATTATTATTTTATTATGACACAGCAAACAAGATAGATATGCTGGATTTCGTATCACAAAATCACAAGTCAAACACTTCCCAAGCATTTAGGGCTGTGTGATATTATTATTATTATTATTATTATTATTATTATTATTATTATTATGTCACAGATAGATATGCTGGATTTTGTATCACAAAATCACAAGTCGAACACTTCCCAAGTGTCTAGGGCTGTGTGATGTATTTTCGAATGATGCGTGCAGATCCCAGTAGGGTGGCCTTTTGCAGTTGGCAGGTCGTGATTTTGTCAATGTCTATTGTTTCCAAATGCCAGCTGAGGTCTTTTGGCACGGCACCCAGTGTGCCCATCACCACTGGGACCACCTGCACTGGTTTCTGCCAGAGTCTTTGAAGTTCAATCTTGAGGTCCTGATAGCGGCTGAGTTTTTCCTGTTGTTTTTCGTCAATGCAACTGTCATCTGGGATGGCGACATCAATGATCCAAACCTTATTATTATTATTATTATTATTATTATTATTATTATTATTATTATTATTAACCCATTTCGCCACCACAATTATATATTGTACTATAATTAGTATTATATTGAAGTACATTACAATATTATTAATATTATATGCATATGCAATATAATATGTTATTAGCATAGCACAATATTAGTATTATATATTATTATATTGTACTATACTACTATAGTCACAGTATCATTGTGTATTTGGGAGAGGTATGTAAACAATTCTGGATTTTTGAGTACAGTTGCCCATCCACGTTGGCAATTCTGACTTTTGTGGATTATAGATGCATCCCATTCTCCTGCATTGAAGGTCAGGTGTGTTCTTTGTGAGGGGCCCTTTCTTTTAACCCTTTGTGTCCCGCTTCCTCTGCAGCTGACAACCGCTCCAGAAAGCGAGTGAATAACCAAAAGAACAAGAGGGACTTCTCTGCCTTCAAAGACAATGACACGGAGTCCAAGGTGAAGATCTCACCCCAGCTGCTCTTGGCTGCTCACCGGTTCCTCTCTACAGGTAAAACAATTGTATATTTTTAACTGGTTTCGATTGGTTGTGAGCTGCCTTGGGTTCTATGCTGGAAGAAAGGCAGAAAATAATTGTTATTAATTATGTGACCATTCTGAATACCTAAGCAGAGTTTAAACCAGGGGTCCCCAAACTAAGGCCCGGAGGTGCATGCGGCCCATGCGCCTTTCCTGCCTCCTCCCTCGTCTGGTGCGTGCTTTCCAAAGCTTTGCTTGTTTATAATGGTATTTTAATTCTTATTTAATTAATTATTAATTGTTAAGGGGTGCTTTGCTAGTGCTTTTGGAGCACAAAGGCAGAAGGGGGTTGGACTAAATGGCCTAAGGGGTCTCTTCCAACCCTCTTTATTATTATTATTATTATTATTATTATTATTATTATTATTATTGACAGAAGGACACAGTATAACACAGCAAACAAGATATGTATTCTAGATTTCTTATCACAAAATCACAAGTCGAACACTTCCCAAGCATTTAGGACTGTGTGATATTATTATTATTATTATTATTATTATTATTATTATGTCACAGCAAACAAGATAGATATGCTGGATTTCGTATCACAAAATCACAAGTCGAACACTTCCCAAGCATTTAGGACTGTGTGATATTATTATTATTATTATTATTATTATTATTATTATTATTATTATTATGTCACAGCAAACAAGATAAATATGCTGGATTTCATATCACAAAATCACAAGTTGAACACTTCCCAAGTGTCTAGGGCTGTGTGATTATTTTCAAATGATGCGTGCAGATCCCAGTAGGGTGGCCTTTTGCAGTTGGCAGATCATAATTTTGTCAATGTCTATTGTTTCCAAATGCCAGCTGAGATATTATTATTATTATTTTATTATGACACAGCAAACAAGATAGACATGCTGGATTTCATATCACAAAATCACAAGTCGAACACTTCCCAAGTGTCTAGGACTGTGTGATGTATTATTATTATTATTATTATTATTATTATTATTTATTAACAACATTGAGGCTGGGTGGCCATCTGTCAGGAGTGCTTTGCTTGTGCTTTTGGTGCACAAAGGTAGAAGGGGGTTGGACTAAATGGCCCAAGGGGTCTCTTCCAACCCTCTATATTATTTTTATGATGATGATGATTATTAACATTGAGGCTGTATTTGTTCCCGTTTTGTTTTTTTTATTCAAAATAAGATATGTGTAGTGTGCATGGGAATTTGTTCATAGTTTTTTTTTTAAACTATAGTCCGGACCTCCAATGGTCTGAGGGACCATGAACTGGCCCCCTGTTTAAAAAGTTTGGGGACCCCTGGTTTAAACTAACGTTGTGTTCAGCTTCCCCAAACTATCTATTTTTCTTTGCAGAGGTGAACCCATTCAGTCCGGCCCTAATTTCGGAAAAGATCCTCCTGCGCCTGCTCAAACACCGGGACGTCATCAACGAGCTGAAGTTTGACGAAGAGAACAAGAAGGCACCACAGCACTTCCTCTTTAACCAGAACAAGCCGGCTGACTACTTTATCCTCATCCTACAGGTAGGCTGGCCTTCCTTAATTCGATTCCACAAAGGCAAGGGACTGACTTTGCAAAGAAGGAAGCTGACTTCAGTAGCAACCAGTGAATGGCTTCATTTTGAGCACAGGCCTCAGCTGGAAACGCGAGTGCGTCAGTGTAAGAAGGAGCCTTTGGGGTCAAACTGGATCATAGAATTGCACTGGAGAACCTACAGAAGCCTAGAAATGACCTTTTATTTGGCCATGTCTAGGACAGCAGTAAATACAGCAGTGTGGGGATAATTAAATCTTAGAACGGTTAACCTGCAAGTGTGTAATGAGTTTTGTTTAATATATACTGCATGTATTAAGACTTGGTTCATATATATGTTTAAGACTGGGTTTCACATTTAAACCTTTTGGCAGTGCTCTGGCTCTTAGCCCATTGAATGGGCAGGGAGGGTTGAATGAAAAGTAATGCCTCCACCTTCGTAAGTCCTCAACAAATGGAAGTGCTGGTCTGCAGCAGGTCCTGGCTTGTTCAGTAGACTCTCCTCTACAGTTCCATTTGGCGGGAAGCCTTAGCATTGAATGGTTGTGTTGTTAAAGTGCGATGTATGGAACCCTGCGCGGACGGGGAAGCCTTAGCATTGAACCATTATGTTGTGAAAGTGCGAAGTATGGGACCCTGCGCAGACGGGGAAGCCTTAGCATTGAACTGTTATGTTGTGAAAGTGCGAAGTATGGAACACAGCACAGACAGTCAGTCAATGCGACTTAAGCAATGTGCAGCCATTGAATTCTTGACCGCAGAAGGTGTCACCCCAAAGGAGATTCATCAGAGAGTGCAAGCTGTTTATGGTGATTGTGTGGATGTGAGTCCTGTGCGTCATTGGGCGCGTAAGTTGAAAGATGTTGAGGTGGGAACATCTGACTTGCATGACAAACAAAGAGTCGGACATCCTGTGACAGCAACCACCGAGTTTCACAAGCAAAAGGTTGACAGATTGATTCAGGACGATCACCATATCACATTTCGAGCATAATTATTGTAAGCCGCCCTGAGTCCCCTGTTGGGTGAGAAGGGCGGGATATAAATGTTGTAATAATAATAATAATAATAATAATCATCATCATCATCATTGGCATTTCACAAGAACGGAAGATCTGTGCACAATGGGTACCGTGAGACGCTGCTTGCAGAAACAGAGTGTCGACTTCTTCCGTGACGGCTTCAGAAAACTTGTTCATCGTTGGCAGAGATGTATCCGATTTTCCGGTGATGATGTGGAAAAGTGAATAGTGGTAGTTAAACAACACATTCTAAGGATTATTTCTGCATTTGATTTATTAAAATATTCCCATCCAAACCCAAGTAGCGAAGGCGGAGGCATTACTTTTCATTCAACTCTCGCAACTATTCACTCAGTACAAGAACAATTACCCTTGTGCTATCAAATCAGGCTGTTGCACCGTAGAATTTCCTGGCCTATTGTTCTTCTCTCTTTCTCCTTACAGGGCAAAGTAGAGGTAGAGGCTGGCAAGGAGAACATGAAATTTGAGACTGGACCTTTCTCCTATTATGGGGTGATGGCTTTGAACCCAATAGTCCCAACAAGTAAGTGCTCTGCTATCAAGTAAGTGCTCTGCTATCACCCTTCGGGTGAGAAGGGCGGGATATAAATGTTGGAAATAAATAAATAAATAAAGAGGGAAGGAAGGGGAAGGAGTGCTCTCGATCCCTACTTCCATAAGACCCAGACAGCCTGCTTTTGTTGAATGATGGACTTTATAGTCTCATAATATCTGTGTTGCCTTTTCCATCCCTGGTATGAGATACAGGGGAAGGGAATCAGAAATAGAAGACGTGGTGATACTTGCGAGTATGTAGGGAATGAAGCAAGAGAGATTGATCAAGTGGTGTCTTAAGGGAGCAGGAAGGTCAGAAAGAAGAGTACCATATGTACTCGAGTATAAGCCGACCCAAATATAAGCCGAGGCACCTAATTTTACCACTAAAAAACTGGGAAAACATTGACTCCAGTATAAGACGAGATACCAATAAAATTACATTAATTGAGGCCTCAGTAGTTTAAATGTTTTTCAATCTTTACATCAAACTGTAATTTAAGATATGACTGTCCAACTCTGATTAAATCATTATTTTCATCTTCTTCAATGTAAATGTGCCTATGTATCCTTTTAATAATAATAGAGTGACATAATAAATGTAATAACAATAAATGCGGTAAAATAATAAATATCATAATAAATAGAGTAAAATAATAAATGTATTAATAATAAAAATACAGTAAAATAAATGAAAAAGTAACAACAATAATAGAGTAAAATAATAAATGTACAGTAGAGTATCACTTATCCAACACTCACTTATCCAATGTTCTGGATTATCCAACGCATTTTTGTAGTCAATGATTTCAAAACATCATGATATTTTGGTGCTAAATTCGTAAAAACAGTAATTACTACATAGCATTACTGTGTATTGAACTACTTTTTCTGTCAAATTTGTTGTATAACATGATGTTTTGGTGATTAATTTGTAAAATCATAACCTAATTTGATGTTTAATAGGCTTTTCCTTAATCCCTCATTATTATCCAACATATTCACTTATCTAACATTCTGCCGGCCCGTTTATGTTGGATAAGTGAGACTCTACTGTAATAATAATAATAATAATAATAATAATAATAATAATAATAATAATAATAGAGTAAAATAATATATGTAACAATACCAATAATAATAGAGAAAAATAATAAATATACCATATATACTTGAGTATAAGCTGACCTGAATATAAGCCCACCAGGACCCTCAACCGAGTATAAGCCAAAGAGGGTTTTTTTTCAGTCCTAAAAAAGGGCTGAAAAACTAGGCTTATACTCGAGTATATACAGTAATTGGGTTGCTATGTGTTTTCTGGGCTGTATGAACATGTTCCATAAGCATTCTCTCCTGACGTTTCACCCACATATATGGCAGGCATCTTTAGTGGTTGTGAGGTCTGTTGGAAACTAGGCAAGTGAGGTTTATGTATCTGGTGGTTTGTCGTGTGAAAGGGATCAATGTAAATGATGGGTTAGGACGCCAGGGCAGCAGAGTCAGTGCGCAATATTGGAACATTGGTGGTTGTGTTAAATGCTAGGCATGTGCCCTCTTGTGGCTCTCTGTGGGAACGCATCACAGAACACGGAATTGGGCTCTTTTGTGTTTGCGGTTTTGCACTGATCATGGCTTTATTTGGACAGATTTATTAAAAAATATATATACATCAAAGGAAACCTTGAAATAAATAGACATGGATGCCTTTCAAGGTTTTCTTTTTCCATCAGCACTGGTCAAAATGCAGTTTTCCAGATACAGTAGAGTCTCACTTATCCAATACTCGCTTATCCAACATTCTGGATTATCCAATGCATTTTTGTAGTCAATGTTTTCAATACATCATGATATTTTGGTTCTAAATTCGTAAATACAGTAATTACTACATAGCATTACTGTGTATTGAACTACTTTTTCTGTCAAAGTTGTTGTATAACATGATGTTTTGGTGCTTAATTTGTAAAATCATGACCTAATTTGATGTTTAATAGGCTTTTCCTTAAGCTCTCCTTATTATCCAACGTATTCGCTTATCCAGCGTTCTGCCGGCCTGTTTATGTTGGATAAGTGAGACTCTACTGTATTGGGTTGCATTGAGTTTTCCGGGCTGTCTGGCCATGTTCCAGAAGCATTGCCTCCTAACATTTTGCCCACATCTATGGCATGCAGCCTCAGAGGTTGTGTAGGTCTGTTGGAAACTAGGCAAGTGAGGTTTATATATCTGTGGAATAATGTCCAGGGTGGAAGAATGAACTCTTGTCTGCTTGAGGCAAGTGTGAATGTTGCAATTGGACTCCTTGATTAGCATTGAATAGCTTTGCAGGTTCAAAGCCTGGATTCTTCCTGCCTGGGGGAATCCTTTGTTGGGAGGATTCCTCTGTTTTCTGACAACCTAGCCGTTTGAAAACATGCAAATGTGAGTAGATCAATAGGTACTGCTCCGGCGGGAAGGTAACAGTGCTCCATGCAGTCATGCCAGGGGCCACATGACCTTGGAGGTGTCTACGGACAACGCTGGCTCTTCAGCTTAGGAATGGAGATGAGCACTAACCATCAGAATTGGACACGACTAGACGTAACGTCAGGAAAAACCTTTACCTTTAGGCCCCTGAATCTCCCAGATACCAGTCGCAATCTGAACCTCTGGGTTTTATCGTTTCAAAAATAGGAACTTAACCAAGTTAATTTTACAGAGGTTTCAATGAAAAAAATATTGTTGTGCCTGTAACAATTTATGCTTGTTTTTGTATATGCAAAAGGGAAAAGGCCTTGTAATGATTTATAGAGTACTGTACACAGAATCCAAAGGTGGTGATACCATTTTTATCTTTCCATCCTGTTTGCATATGTGTGTCTTTCCTCTCTTTTTTTTTGAAACCGACCAACATTCTCTTTCTTTTGCACATCTGTCTTGCATTCTTCCCTCTGTGTGTGTGTGTGTGTTTGTGTGTGTGTGTTCATCCAGCTCCTGTCACCATCCATCGCTCAGCCATCAAACCACGAGGGTCTTTGTATTCCAGGGTATCAGGTAAACAGCACTCATGCATGGAGTGCGAGGTGTGCGCTAACCCTTTGCCAGGGCTTTCTGGGACTCTGGTGAATTGCACTAACCCTCATCCTGGTGCGTTAGGGTGGCTTTCATTTGGGAAAGAAAGAGGACAGTACTGTACTATTCTGGGACTGAAGCCTTTCTTGGAAAAAATGCATATTGTGAGCTGAGTGTTGAACCTGGACGCCAGATCATTCAAATCTCATCTGTGTCTTAAGTTACAGGTTCAAAACAAACCTCAAACGGGTACAATGCAGAGCGTGGAAAACATTTATTATTTGGCACAGAGACTGCCATTCCCAGAATCCTCACTCTACTAGCATTATATATTCCTATTAATTGACTACGCAAGGCAACTTATAAAGGATGCTCGCTGTTGTATTGGATCATACGTCAGAGCCTTCCCAAGTGTCTAGGACTTTTGATCTTTTGATCCAACTCATGATTTTAACATCATTTTGTATATTTACTGTTTTATCCATGTTGATGTTTTATTGTTGGCTGATTTGTTTATTGATTTTGTGCTGTTGCGTCCGGGCATCGCCCCATGTAAGCCACCCCAAGTCCCTTCAGGGAGATGGGGCGAGGTATAAGAATAAAGTTATTGTTGTTGTTGTTGTTGTTATTATTATTATTATTATTATTATTATTATTATTATTATTATTATGTGATGCATTGGGAAATAATGTGCGCAGATCCGAGTAGGGTGGCCTTTTGCAGCTGACAGGTGGTAATTTTGTCAGCGCCAATTGTTTTTCAGTGCTGGCCAAGGTTTTAGGCACTGCACCCACTGGGACCACCTTGACTTGCTTGTGCCAGAGTCTCTGCAGTACGATCTTAAAATTCTCATAATAATAAAAATAATAATAATAATCTCAGCCGGCATTTGGAAACAATAGACATTGACAAAATTACGATCTGCCAACTGCAAAAGGCCATCATATGAAAATACATCACACAGTCCTAGACACTTGAGAAGTGTTCAACTTGTGATTTTGTGATACGAAATCCAGCATATCTATCTTGTTTGCTGTGACATAATAAAATAATAATTTTATTTTTATACCCCGCCCCATCTTCCCAAAGGGACTCAGGGCGGCTTACATGGGGCCAAGCCCAGGCAACAAACAATATAAAAACATAACAATGAAACAATCGATCAACAATAAAACAAATCATAAAACAAATGATGTCGCATACAATAAATATACTATGATAAATTACTATTATTATTGTGTACAGTAAATTTTCCATTTTCTGCAGGTAAGGGATCTTCATGAAAGTTTAAAAAACTGCAAAATTTAAAATAATGTAACTCTAACAATCTCTGTGTCTTTTTGAAGGCTTTCATGGCCGGAATCACTGGGTTGCTGTGAGTTTTCCGGGCTGTATGGCCATGTTCCAGAAGCATTCTCTCTTGACGTTTCACCCACATCTATGGCATGAGGTTGCCATGAGGTTGTGAGGTATATAAACTCAAGGAAGGTTTATATATCTGTGGAAGGTCCAGGGTGGGAGAAAGAACCCTTGTCTGGTGGAAACAAGTGTGAATGTTGCAATTGAAATGCTGGACCACTCTATCAGCCACCATGTCAGACGACACAGTGAAGCCATTGAAATCCACAAGCATATGGACAATTTCAACAGAAAGGAGGAAACCATGAGTATAAACAAAATCTGACTACCAGTATTTAAAAAAACTCTAAAGTCAGGACAGTAAATAAGGAGCAACACTCAGAAAACAGGAGAATTCCAGACAGGAAACAATCAGGGCCAGCTAACACCTCCCATCAAAGGACTCCCCCAGGCTGGAAGCAGCCAGGTTTTGAAGCTTCAAATAAACAAGAGTTCTTTCTCCCACCCTGGACATCATTCCTCAGATACATAAACCCCACTTGCCTAGTTCCGAAACAGACCTCACAACCTCTGAAGATGGCTGTCATAGATGTGGGCGAAACGTCAGGAGAGAATGCTACTGGAACATGGCCTGACAGCCCGGAAAACTCACAACAAACCAGTCTCTATGTCCCCCAGGGCAATTTCGTGACCAACATCTGTTGAACCAAGAGATTCCTAGAGAGAACATAATAATAATAATAATTATTATTATTATTATTACAACAACAACAACAACTTTATTTTTATACCAAAGGGGACTCAGGGCAGCATGGGGCCAAGCCCGAATAAAAACAATAACAATATAAAACACAACAATAGACAAGAGAGATGCACAGTTATAAAGATTTAAACATTATCCAATAAAAACAAATGACAAGAACTAATAAAAACATGGATTAAAACAGAGGTTGTAAAAATAGACTGGGTAAAGTGCACCATATAAATATTGTAAACACAAAGTGACTGATAAAGTGCTGCAAATTCTTGGAAGTGCAAATTGAGATGGGAGTAGACCCCGTGTCTATATCAAGTTGACAAAGGTAAAAAGTGCAAACATACTAATCAAATCCATAAACAACCAAATCCATAAGAGTTAAAAAGAAGGCCAACTGTATAGACATGTCTGACTAAATTGGCCAGTGGATTCTGGGGACAGCAGTGCAGTAAAATTAACTTTTCCAAGTTTGGCTGAGGTGTCGTGTGTGCATTACTGAAAAAAGATGAAATAGGATTATTATTGTTTGCTGTGGGCTAATCCAGAAAAAGTGGCACTGGGTGGGCTCCCTGGCCTCACACAGTTGCCCGCCAAGGTTTCAACTCTTCTCAGGTGATATCATTTTGTGTATGTATTGGAACCTGATGGAAGGAAATGGGGGTGCAGTTCTGGTTCATCTCTGTTTGGCTCTAGTTTCAGAGGTGCGCTCTCCGTCCCACATGAGCAACCTGAACCGCTCGGCCTCCCTCTGCTACCACGAGCGCTCCGACTCCATCTCCTCCACCTTCAGCGGCAGCAACAACCAGCTCAGTGCCAACGCCAGCGCCCAATACATCTCCGACTTCAGCGTCCGCGCCGTCACCGACCTGCAGTTCATCAAGGTGAGTCTTGAGCCCAGTTCCCACAAGCATCTTATAAGATGGACATTTAGACTGGACCCCTTCCATCCACAACTGAGAACTCACAGAACTGAATTCCCCTCCGTACTGAAAATCTATATACAGGTTGAGCATCCCTTATCTGCACTTCCGAAATCGGATGTGAGTTATAGTTCACCCACACCTTATGCATTTTGCACAATTAAAAAAAATGACTTTTTCAAATAACCCCAAGCTAGTATTACCGTATATACTCCAGTATAAGCCGACCTGAATATAAGCCGAGGCACCTAATTTTACCACCAAAAAACCTGGGAAAACATTGACTCCATTATAAGCCGAGATACCAATAAAATTACATTAATTGAGTCATCAGTAATTTAAATGTTTTTGAATCTTTATACCCTGTTTCCCCTAAAATAAGACATCCCCAGAAAATAAGACCTAGTAGAGGTTTTGCTGAATTGCTAAATATAAGGCCTCCCCCGAAAGTAAGACCTAGCAAAGTTTTTGTTTGGAAGCATGCCCAACGAACAGAACACCAGAGCATGCAGGATCGGTAAATGTACATACCATAGAGTGTTGTACATGGAAATATTGGTAGTAACAAGAAATTATTGATAGGATTCAGTTTGTCTGGTTATGCTGGTTTGTGATGACAACTACTGTACAGTATATAATAAATGTTCATTTTTTTGTTCAACAATAAATGTGAATTCTTCTTCATGGAAAAATAAGACATCCCCTGAAAATAAGACCTAGTGCATCTTTGGGAGCAAAAATTAATATAAGACACTGTCTTATTTTCGGGGAAACATGGTATCAAACTATAATTTAAGATATGACTGTTCAACTCTGATTAAATCATTATTTTCATCTTCTTCAATGTAAATGTGCTTATATATCCTTAAATAATAATAGAGCAAAATAATAAATGTAATAGTAAATGGAATAAAATAATAAATGTATTAATAATAAAAACAGAGTAAAATAAATGTAAAAGTAACAACAATAACAGAGTAAAATAATAAATGTAATAATAATAATAGAGTAAAATAATAACTATACCATATATACTTGAGTATCAGCTGACTTGAATATAAGCCCACCAGGACCCTCACCCGAGTATAAGCCGAGGAGGTTTTTTTTCAGTCCTAAAAAAGGGCTGAAAAACTACGCTTATACTCGAGTATATACACTATATGAAATTAACTTTACTGGAAGGTGCATTTGAAACATCAGTTAGTTTCATGTTCAGACTTCGGTCCCATCTCCAAAATATTTCCATATATACTTATATGCAAATTCAGCTATTCCAAAATCCAAAAAAAAAAATCCAAAATACTTCTGGTTTCAATAATTTTGGATAAGTGATACTCAACCTGTAGAATTGCCAAAGCAAACACTTTAGCATTACCTTTTGAGTGATCTCTAGTGAAATAATTAAGTCTTGCTGATCTCTAGTCCTCTGAAATGATCCTTTCCAAAGAATAATGTTTTCACGCACCTAACTGGTAGACATTGTTGCACTCTAAACCATCCGTGTTTATAATTTTTGGTAGTGTTTTTGTTTTCCCAATTAATACTGTTACCCTTCATAACCACCAAATGTTAACAAATGAGATACATGTTTCTTCTCAGGAGTTTATTTCCAAGTGGTATGTATATAACACACAATTTTATTGTATCACTTCGGAATCTTTGAGCTGGGCTGTTCAAAGAAAATGAATTGTGAAAACTGAGTGAGCTTGTAACATTATGCGTATAACTCTACTTTATTTATGTAACTAGCTTGGAGACCCAGCAGTGCCCGGGTGATTTGAAAAAAGCCTTGTTTGTTTTGGGGTGTTAGATAATATCACTTAAGTTTTGCCCAAATCTATCGTTGGCTGGGTTCAGTGCTCTCTGGATAAGGGAGAACTACAACCCTCAGATTCCCAGTGCAATCACCTTCAAACCCTATTATTATTATTATTATTATTATTATTATTATTATTATTATTATTATTATTGTATGACACAGAAAACAAGATAGATATGCTGGATTTCATATCACAAAATCACAAGTCAAACACTTCCCAAGTGTTTTCGGATGATGCGCGCAGATCCCAGTAAGGTGGCCTTTTGCAGTTGGCAGATCGTAATTTTGTCAGTGTCTATTGTTTCCAAATGCTGAATGAGATCTTTTGGCACAGCACCCAATGTGCCGATTACCACCGGGACCACCTGCACTGGTTTCTGCCAGAGTCTTTGAAGTTCAATCTTGAGGTCCTGATAGCGGCTGAGTTTTTCATGTTGTTTTTCGTCAATGCGACTGTCACCTGGGATGGCAACATCAATGATCCAATGATCCAAACCTTTTTCTTTTCCACAACTGTGATGTCTGGTGTGTTGTGTTCCAGAACTTTGTCAGTCTGGATTCGGAAGTCCCACAGTATCTTTGCGTGCTCATTCTCCAGTACTTTTACTGGTTTGTGATCCCACCAGTTATTTACTGCAGGGAGGTGGTACTTGAGTTCCAATGAATCATTTGGGCCACATAGTTGTGCCTCTGTTTGTAGTCTGTCTGTGCAATTTTCTTACAGCAGCTGAGGATATGATCAATGGTTTCGTCGGTTTCATTTATTATTATTATTATTATTATTATTATTATTATTATTATTGTATGACACAGCAAACAAGATAGATATGCTGGATTTTGTATCACAAGATCACAAGTCGAACACTTCCCAAGTGTCTAGGACTGTGTGATGTATTTTCGGATGATGCGTGCAGATCCCAGTAGGGTGGCCTTTTGCAGTTGGCAGATCATAATTTTGTCAATGTCTGTTGTTGTTGTTGTTGTTGTTGTTAAAATGCTGCTAGAACATAGCCCTACAACGTAAAAACCACACAGCACCCCACAGTTGTAGACATCTTTCTGTACCTGCTATTCACCACTTGTGTGTCTCCCAATGTGTGCCTAGACTCATTTATTTATTTATTTTATTTACAGCATTTATATTCCGCCCTTCTCACCCCGAAGGGGACTAAGGGCGGATCACATTACACATATAGGCAAAAATTCAATGCCTTTTAAAATAGAACAAAGACAAACAAACATAGGCTCCGAGCGGGGCTCGAACTCATGACCTCCTGGTCAGAGTGATTCATTGCAGTTAATTGCACTGGCTTGCTCATCTTCCCCTCTCTCTTGCTTTCTCTCCCTTGTAGATCACCCGCCTCCAGTACCAGAATGGTCTGATGGCCTCGCGCCTCGAAAGTTGCCCCCAGTCTCCCGAAGGGGTTCCCCCGAAAGTGGACACCTCCTTGTCAGAAAAGGGGGACTCCTTGTCAGTGACCAATGAAACGGGTGGCCTTTTGAATGAGAGAAACTGCCAGCCCCACAAGCTGAACCACAGCCCCACCGACAGCGTGGTCTGACCCCGGCCTCTGGGCGACCGGGACGGGACCCCGGTTCGCCTGAAATGCACCTTCCCTTCCAAAGACTCACCTGTGCCCGAAGAGAGGGGATTGGGACGCTCCAGGCCTCCCCAACAAACCTCCAGTTGCGGTATCATGCCAAGGGGAGCGGCAACTTTCCAGCAAACGTAGTCACCTCCTCATTTTCTCTTTCCTGCGGCAGGGTGGGTCCCGCCTCTCTTAAGGGAATTAATTATGGGTGCCGATCAGAAGAAAGCTGGTTTTGGATACTAAAGGGAATCCTGGTTATGGAATGTTGGATCCCCCGATCCGGATTCACCCCGATTTGTGTTTGGGGAACGAAGGAAGACTTGGCTATCCAGTGGATCTTACAAAGGGAGCTCACCTGCTGCTGTTCTTCTACGCTGGCTTTTTACCTTCCGTTGTGCAGAAAGTTTGAATGAACCTACGGAGATAATGATCCGGCTGGCTCTCCCCGGCCTGCGTGGAAAGGAGACGTCCCATTCCAAAGACTGGCCAACTCTGGTTTTCTCTTCTGTTGCTGACGACGTGAAAGGGGCCTCCGTTCCAGAAGCCCATCGGTACAGGAACGGCGCAAACCTCACCAGGAGGAAACGAGAACGGTAGCCATAGCCATTAGCAGTTGTCTGTGGATCAGTCAGGAATCTTTTTCCCCCCATCTCAGGGAGTTCTGAATCTTGTATGTTGTCTGCGGAGATGGTCTATTTTAATTCTATTTTTATAAAAAAAACCAAGCACATTGGGCAAAGGGCAGAAGTATCTGGAGAAGGTTTAAAAGTTGGTGGGATTTGTCGCTTCTGCCTCTGTTTAGGGGCGATCACTATTTATTTCCCCAGGAAAATAATAATACTCAAGGAAACAAAACAGAGCCAAGTAATCATAAAACTAGATTCTGGAATGAACTATTTTAAACTTTTTAGAAACATTGCTTTTTTTGGACAACAATTCCCAGAATTCTGGGAGATGTAATACCCAAAAGGGAATTTTTCAAGCTCTGGAACGGTTCACTTCATAGTGCGAGTTAGCGCTTACCTGCCTTTTAGAAACAACAGCCAAAAAGAAGGCTAGATTTGAACTTTTCTCCCCAATGTGCTCTTTTTTTTTGTCAAAAAGGTCTGTTCGTTTTTGTCGGGTTGTGGGTTATTTACAGGAGGGAATATCCCCTTGCTTTTGGTACTCTCCCTCCTCTGTGTACAAATTGGGCCAAGGAAACGAATCCCAAGGAACTTATTTAATTAATAAAGGCTACATGAAATGAACCCCCCCCCCCGGCTTTTGGTTTTGGAAAATAAAAGGCAAAGGCACACACACATCTCACACAAGACGTTTAGTAATGTCATATTGTGTACACAAAGACAAGTACGCAAAAACAGCTTTCCCACCAATTGTAGAATTTTCTTTTCCCGCATTTGTTTCCAGATCACTTTCTTGGGGTCTAGAATTTCAGAAATTTCTAAAGTGTTTTTATTCTTCGGGAGAGCTGGAAATGTTCATAAAAATTGAAGGGAAAACACATTCACGCCTTTTCAGATTACAGCAATTTCAGTAACGCAATATGCATAATGCAATGTTTTTAACACATGGATGAAGGGTTTCTCTAATTCTGCTTCAAGGCAGTACTCACAAGAGCTCCTTCTTTGGCCCAAATAATAATAAAAAATACTATGCAAGAGGCCAAGATCCATGAGAATGGGCTCCGTTTCCCCCTCTTTAAATGGATTTGAAATGATCTCCTTGGGATCGATGTGCTTTGGGACAGCTTTAATGTAATTGGACTGTCGTGTGTGTCTTTTACGCGAATGTAGCTTTCTGTTTGACTTTTAAAAGTTCTCAGTTGTGTGCGGGGATCATTGGGGTGATATTTCCCTTTTTAAAAAACTCTTACTGTTATTATTATTATTATTATTATTATTATTATTATTATTATTATTATTATTATTATTATTATTATTATTATTATTCCTAAGGAAAGCACAGTGGTTTCTCAACATTGGCCCCTTTGTGGGTGGCATGATGTAATTTATTGTATTTTTTTCCTCCTGATTTTAAAACACTAAACTGAAGATCCTAGCTCCCCTGGGGGAGATATGCTTTTTTAAAAATGGAAATAAATAATACCAAATCAAAGTGTGGTGGGCAACAGTGACTATTTTTTCATTCATGTATCTATCTATCTATCTATCTATCTATCTACACAGTAGAGTCTCACTTATCCAATGTTCTGGATTATCCAACGCATTTTTGTAGTCAATGTTTTCAATATATCATGATATTTTGGTGCTAAATTCGTAAATACAGTAATTGCTACATAGCATTACTGCGTATTGAACTACTTTTTCTGTCAAATTTGTTGTATAACATGATGTTTTGGTGCTTATTTTGTAAAATCATAACCTAATTTGATGTTTAATAGGCTTTTCCTTAATCTCTCCTTATTATCCAACATATTCGCTTATCCAACATTCTGCCGGCCCGTTTACGTTGGATAAGTGAGACTCTACTGTATATATATTAGCTTGGGTACTTGAATAAGTCATTTTTAATTGTACAAAATGAATAAGGTTGTGGATTGAAGGTGAACTATACATCCCAGTTCCTACAACTCCTATAAATCATGGTGAATTCCTTTTTAATATCCTTCAAGTTTTAAGTCCCAGGATTCCATGAACACCTAGAACTGGGGGATCATTGATAAGTTGCAGCTGGATCTGTATGGCACTTAAAGGCAACTTCGGCTTATATCAGAATTGCTGGAGAGCTCTATCAAAGCAGGGAAACTACAAATCCCATAGGCCTTGAGCCATGGCAGCTCAATGGGATTTGTAGTTTGGTGATGCTTGGGTAAGGAGGGCTGAAGACCTTTCAAAACTACTACTCCCATGATCCCATAAGCCTTTAGGCATGGCAGTTCAATGGGATTTGTAGTTTGGTGATGCATTATGCTCCAGCCCTTCTTGGCTAAGGAAGGCTGAAGACCTTGCAAAACTACAACTCCCACGATCCCATAGCATTGAGGCTGGGCAGTTCAAGTGGTGACAAACTGTGTCAAGTCTATAGTGTAGATGCACTCTACATGGAAAACCCAAAAGCATGCTTTCCATCATTTCCCAAAACCCTGAACATTTTAAGACTTCAGTTCCCAGAAGCCCTGATTGTTGCCCAAAGTGGGAGTTGGAGTCCACCACCCTTGGAGGGAGAGAGTTTGAGACAAAAGAAAGAGCCGCGGCCCCTTTAAATCCCAGCGCGCTCCTTCCCCCTCCTCCTTGTTTATAACACGGCGCCACCGAACTTGCGCCCGGTCCCCCCTCCTCGTTTGGGAATGGCCGCGCCCAGGAGGCGCCCTATTGGTGGATGGGGTCTAGCGGGCCGCGCCTATTGGCTGGCTCTGCTGCAGGCTTTTAGAGTGCGCCGGAGGGGAGTCAGCTGACCCTTTTCCTCCCCCCTTTTGCGCGTGTTTTGGTTCCGCCCACTCCCCCTTTAGTGCGGCTGCGCGTCTTGCAGCTGGCTCCAGCCATGGTGGGCAGTGGCAGCTGGCTGTGGCTGCTCTGCGCAGGCGTACTAGGAGAGGCCTTGTCGGGCCCTCAGGAGCCAGGGGCCACTCGGGAGAGGAAGGGCGCTCAGAAGCTGCAGGAGGGCAGCTCTCCTCACCCCAAGGTGCTGGGCTTCCGCCTGGAGGAAGGGGCCTCCGCCTCAGGGGGCCTGGTGAGGGCCACCCCGGGGGCCACTTTCCGCCTCAGGCTCTATGGCACCGGCCTCAGCAACCGTACAGGCCCTTGGGTGGCCTTTGTTGCCTCAGAGGACCCATGCGCGGTCCCTTCCGCCACGGCGTCGCCCACCGAGGTCCACGTCCACGACGTCCAGCCCCTGGGTGACCACGCGGCCTTGGTCACCGTCAAAGTGTCCCCGCTCGGCGCCAAGGGACAGTACCACCTCTGCAGTCCGGTTGGGACCGGTCACTCGTGGGCTCCGGCTGCGCCAGGAGATGCGATCCTAGTCACCGAAGACGAAGGTGGAGGTGGCCCTGATGGAAAGGTGTCCACGGTGGCCTTGCCCGCCCCGTTGGCGCCGTGGCTTTTGGGCACCTTAGTGGCCCTCCTCCTGGCCCTCTTGGCCCTTCTGCGGACCTTGCAACTCGGGACCTTGTGGCTGGACCCGGCGGAGCTCTATGTCCTTCGGGATTGTGGTTCCGAGTCGGAACGGGAGGCCTCCAAGACGCTGGAGCCTGTCCGGCAACGAGGAACCTTCGTGCTCTGCTCGTTGTTGCTCCTGAGCTCCGTGGCCAACGCCGCCTTGGCAGTGCTTTTCTACCGCGCCGTTGGACTCTTCGCACCCACCATCCTGGGCGTAGCTGGCTTGATTTTCCTCTTGGCGGAGGTGCTTCCCTTCGCCATCAGCTCCCGCTGGGGACTCCTTCTAGCCCCCCGCGGCCTGTGGTTGACGCAGCTCTGCATGCTGTTGACGTTCCCCATCTCCTTGCCCCTCAGCAAGGTCCTGGAGCTGGCCTTCCACCACGACACCAGCACCTGCCTCTTGCGGGAGAAGATCCTGGACATGGTACGCAACAGCGACCCGTACAACGAGTTCGTGCGGGAGGAGTTCAGCAAAGGGGCCCTGCGGAACAAGACGGTGGAGGACATCCTGACACCGCTGGACCAGTGCTTCATGCTGGACGCCAACGCGGTGCTGGACTTCAACCACATGTCCACCATCATGCAGAGTGGCTACACCCGCATCCCCGTCTATGAGGAGGAGCGCACCAACCTGGTGGACATGCTCTACGTCAAGGACCTGGCCTTGGTGGACCCGGACGACTGCACCCCACTCAGCACCATCATCAAGTTCTACAACCACCCACTCCACTTCGTCTTCAACGACACCAAGCTGGAAGCCGTGCTGGAGGAGTTCAAGCGAGGTAAGAGAAAGAGATACTCTCAAAGCACAGGTTGAGCACACAGAATAGTTGTCCCACCTTGCTAAGGACATTGGATAGTCCTTCTCAGGAGCTTCCTGGAATGGAGACTTGAAACCAAGTCAACCTTCCTTGCTTAGTTTCTCCATACCTCACAACCTCCAAGGATGCCTGCCATAGATGTGGGCGAAACGTCAGGAGAGAATACTTCTGGAACATGATCATATAGAAGTCTGCTCCACTGTTGGTGGTTCTCCATCTGATCTCCTTCCCAAACCTCTGGAGCTTGAAAAGGATTTGGAAGTCTGTTGGAGAGTCACCACCAGTTGAGTGGACCCTTTGCTTTCAGACTCTATTCTAGGAAGCTCCTGAGAAAGTTTATCCCAGATTCTTGGCACAAAGATCAGTAATGGTGAAGGTGCTTTCTTAAGAGACAGCTTGCTTGTCATTCCTGATCTTCTAAGGCAGTGCTCCTCAAAGCCGCTTTGAGTCTCCTTGTGGAGAAAAAAAGTGGGGTATAAATAAACATAATAATAATAAGCATATTATTATTATTATTATTTTATTATGGCACAGCAAACAAGATAGATATGCTGGATTTCGTATCACAAAATCACGAGTCGAACACTTCCCAAGTGTCTAGGACTGTGTGATGTATTTTCGGATGATGTGTGCAGATCTCAGTAGGGTGGCCTTTTGCAGTTGGCAGATCGTAATTTTGTCTATTATTATTATTATTATTATTATTATTATTATTATTATTATTATTATTATTATTATTAATGTGATTGGCCAAGGACCAATATTAGTCCATGAGCCACCAGCTCCTGATCAAAATGTGTTTAAAAAAGAAAGTAACTATGGTAACCAGTGAGCACAAATGTATTGCCAAATGTCCGGCAGTGTGGAATGAAAATAATTTCAAGCACCTACTATCATATTGCCGGAGGAGCACTGCTCTAGTGGATCCTCTCATTTTGAAGGCATTGCATTGTATGAATCTTGGAGTCCTCAGCATGTAACTTGGGAACTGCTACCAGGCGTGGTAGGCTGTTAGGAATTGTGGGAGTTGAAGTCTAAAACACCTGGAGGGCCAAAGTTTCCCCATACCTGTGGTAGAATCTACAAGAGGAGTAATCTAGATTTCTCCTGGAGATCAGACAGGCCAAAGTGAAAACAGCTTTCCCGAAGGGTTGTTGTATGTCTTTCGGGCTGTGTGGCCATGTTCCAGAAGTATTCTCTCCTGACGTTTCACCCACATCTATGGCAGGCATCCACATCTATGCCTGCCATAGATGTGGGCAAAACGTCAGGAGAGAATACTTCTGGAACATGGCCACACAGCCCGAAAGACATACAACAACCCTGTGATCCCGGCCATGAAAACCTTCAACAACAAAGGTTTCCCCAAAGGTTTGAAAACAGTGCTAGGCTGATCTGATACACTTTGGGGCTCCACCCCCAATCTGTGTTGTTTTGGGAGACGAGTCCATGTTGTAGTTGGCTTTTCCTCCAAGTAGGGTCTAATTTGTATAATCTTGTACAGGTTGGGCATTCCTAGCTGGAATTCCAAAGAACTCCAAAATATTCCAAAATTGTCCACATAAGTGGCTGAGATAGGGTGGCTTCTGATAGTTCATTGTACACAAGCTTTGTTTTATACACTTAATTATAAAAATAATTGTATGAAAGTGCATGTGTATAAGCTGCCTGTGATTAATCAGTGAATGCCATGTATTAGACTTGGATTCCATCTCCAAGATATCTTACTTTGTACACATATACAATGACAGGTATTCCAAAATCCCAAACACTTCTGATCCCAAGCATTTCGGATAATGGATACTCAGTCTGTACTGAGCGAGAACATGGATCTATCTATGTATTTCGGTTCTTTCCAACCTCTCCTGGAGATCCCTTGCATTTTCTGATGATCTCCCGCCCAGGTGTTAACCAGGTCTGACTTTGCTTTACTTCTGCAATTGGGTTGAGTGTGTTCAGAAGGCCACAGCTTCACTCCTGCTTTGAAAACAGTCGGGTAACTTTGGAAATTTTTGCTGCCAGTCAGACTGTACTAGACTAGCTGGCATGCTGTAAAATAGCCTCCAGTGAAAGTGGGTTTTGATCCTGGAGCTTTGAAGAACCCTGGTTTCTCTCTTTACAAGCCTTATCAAAGCAGCTGCTTTTTATAGAGAACAAGGGCTGGGTAAAAAATAACTTTTATTGGTCCACTTAATTATCTTGCCAGCTTTTAACCCTTTTAAAGCTTTCACCTGTTAATATTCGAATATGCACCCTTTGTAAAGTGCTTATAAGTTTCCTTGGCTCACTAAAAGGTTGTGTCTCAACATTACCTCCAGTTTAAATAGGGTTTTTTTTCTCTGTCCATGGAAAGTAGTGATGTGGGTAGGGCCATAAGGGTGCGCATGAGTTGTTGCAAGAGATCTAAAGGTGTGGTGGAGGAAAAACAGAACATCCCCATATGAAAGCCTTCCCTGGGGCGGTGAGCAGTATGGTGTTTGTGGAGGACATTGGCAGGGCTCTTGGACACATTCATGGCACTCACTATAACCTACAATGTCACTGGAGGGAGGGCCATTGGTGTCTCCTGAGTAGCGGGAACCATAGCTATCTGTGGAAGTCGACACCCCAGCCACACACATACATATTTTCACTTTTATAATGTGTATAAATGTTTATAACTTACAAATACTTAGTTCATAAAAGGCTGGCTGTTTAGAAAGCTGATACAGGTTGAGCAATCACTTACCTGGAATTCTGAAAGTCCACCTTTGTGGCTGGGAGAGTGACACCTTTTCTCTCTGGTGGGATAATATATACAAACATCATTTTGTGCACAAAATTATTTATTTACAGCATTTATATTCCGCCCTTCTCACCCCGAAGGGGACTCAGGGCGGATCACATTACACATATAGGCAAACATTCAATGCCTTTTAACATAGAACAAAGACAAACAAACATAGGCTTCGAGCGGGCCTCGAACTCATGACCTCCCGGTCAGAGTGATTCATTGCAGTGATTGATTGCAGCTGTTCTCCAGCTTGTGCCACAGCTCGAGCCTTAATTAATTAAAATAATGTGTATAAAATTATTTTCAGGTTATGTGTGTTTGAAAAACTGGTGAATTTTGTGCTTAGATGTGGGTTCCCATCTCCAAGACACCTCATTAGGTACATACAGTAGAGTCTCACTTATCCAAGCTTCACTTATCCAATGTTCTGTATTAATCAGAGCAGTCTGCCTTTTAGTATTCAATATTTTTGTAGTAAATGTTGCAATGTTTTGGTGCTAAATTCGTAAATACAGTAATTACTACACAACATTACCGTGTATTGAACTGCTTTTTCTGTCGATTTGTTGTAAAACATGATGTTTTGGTGCTTAATTTGTAAAATCATAATGTAATTTTACGTTTAATAGGCTTTTTTCTTAATCCCTCCTTATTATCTAACATTTTCGCTTATCCAATGTTTTGCCGGCCCGTTTATGCTGGATAAGTGAGACTCTATTGTATATGCAAACACAAGTGTTCTAAAAAAATGTAAACAGTATCCAAATCGCTTGCGGTCCTTAGCATTTCAGATGAGGGTGACTCAACCTGTATTCATCCATAGTGCCTCCAGCTACCTGGGCCTGCCACTAAATGGGCAATGACCCTTTCCGACCCTCAGGGCTTCCCAATGCGGGTGCTCAGTACAGCTTGCTTTGGGTTTTGTGCAGGACAGATAATTGAGTTGTTGTGATGGCCATTGACCCGATGAATACCTAGAGCCTTTGTATGTATCCTCACCTGACTCTGGACTGCTCCTCAATGAGCTTTGTAGAGATCGTATCAGTTTGAGGGCTTAAGTGTTGTGAAACCCTTCTACATAGAGACAGAATTAAATGAAGCCAGCCCCCTACATTAATGGGTCCTTCAAATCTTTGACAAATTTATTTCTCGTGTCAGAAGTGAACATAGGGTACAAGTTGTAATGGATTTGCAAACATAGAGATTTTTTAAAGAAAAAAACTTGGCATTAATGCTAAATGTCTTTTGCCCAGTAGCTAGCCACTTGGAGTGCCACTGGTGTCGCTGTTAGAAGGTCTTCCATTGTCCGTGTAGTAGGACTCAGAATGCATTACAGTAAGTGGTCTGTGGTTTGCTCTTTTCCACAGTCGCATGTTGCGGACTCCACTTTGTAGCCCCATTTCTTAAGGTTGGCTCTGCATCTCATGGTGCCAGAGCGCAGTCTGTTCAGCGCCTTCCAAGTCGCCCAGTCTTCTGTGTGCCCAGGAGGGAGTTTCTCATCCAGTATCAGCCACTGATTGCAGTTCCGGGTTTTAGCCTGCCACTTTTGGACTCTCGCTTGCTGAGGTGTTTCTGCGAGTATCTCTATAGAACTTAGAAAGCTATTTCTTGATTTAAGGCGTTGGCGTGCTGGCTGGTATCCAAACGGGATGGACCGGAGATGTCAATGTTTTGGTCCTTTCATTGTTGGCTGCTACTTCCCGGTGGATGTCAGGTGGTGCAAATGGTGTTTATAAGGTGATGTTTTTGTTCTGGGGAAGTTTGTTTTTGCCTTCCTCTGAGGCTGAGAGAGCGTGGCTTGCCCAAAGCATTGTATGGCCAAGTGCGGATTTCAACCTGGCCTCCGGAGTCATATCTGTATTCAAAACCCAACGTGATTTGTTCAAATGAACTCTACATCATTTTTGGAGATCTGGCCAAAATGTCTGAGTTGACCGTTTTCGTGGTCCCCCAAAGCTCCCCTCTGGCCTTTTGGCTTCAGGAGATTAAGCTTCCTAAGGCTCTGAGCCTTTCGCTCCTCCCTTCCTCCCAAATTCTCTGGTGCGATTATATCTTTGCTCAGAACGGAGAGGCTGTTTTCCACACACACTTACTTCTCCTGGCATGTGATGGAGATGAATGGGAACGAACAAGCCGCTTATAAGCAGCCAAAAAGGGAGAAGAAAATAGCCTTGGAAGGAAGGCTGGTTTCCTTTCCTCTCTTGGCCCTTTCGTTTGCTTCCACAAAAGAGCAAAAGAAATCCTAGCACAACCAGCCAAACTCTTTAATATAGTGTTTCCCAAACCTTTCCATGTGTTTTTGGACTTTGGCTCCCCGAATCCTTGCTCATTTGCCAAGGCAGCTGCAACTTATGGGAGTTCAGGTACCAAAACATATGGAAGACTAACTAACTGGGGCCCCTTACAGAGAGAGGTCAACCCTCCTGTTCAAGGAGCTCCACTGGCTGCCATTTATTTTCCGAGCCCAATTTAAGGTGCAGGTGCTTACCTACAAAGCCCTTAACGGTTTGGGACCATCCTACCTCCGTGACCGCATCTCCGTCTATGAACCCACGCGTTCACTTCGGTCATCTGGAGAGGCCCTGCTCGTGATCCCGCCTGCGTCGCAAGCACGGTTGGTGGGGACACGAGACAGGGCCTTCTCTGTGGTGGCCCCCCAACTCTGGAACACCCTCCCCAAGGATCTCAGACAGGCCCCTACACTGGCAGTCTTTAGAAAGAACTTGAAGACCTGGCTGTTCCAATGTGCCTTCCCAGATTAATAGGAAATCTCCAATACCAAGTCCCATAAGCACTTTATTAGAACTAAGATCGTATATCGCACTCTGCACTTGCCCTAGAAGCCTTATATATCACCTGTCACATCAGCACTTTTAATCTTGTACCCATTACTCTTATTGTGTTTTAGTGTATTGTTTATTGCTTGTTTTTTATACTGTTTTAATTGTTTTTAATTTGCCTTTTGTTTTGTATTGTTATATTGTGTGTTGAGGCCTTGGCCTTTGTAAGCCGCATCGAGTCCTTCGGGAGATGCTAGCGGGGTACAAATAAAGTTTAATAATAATAATAAAAAAGACTAGAGTTCAGGATAGGTTTAGGTTGCTGTGAGTTTTCTGGGCTGTATGTTTCTGGGCCATGTTCCAGAAGCATTATTTCCTGACGTTTCGCCCATATATATGGCAGGCATCCTCAAATGAGGCTAGAATGAAGCCTAAAGTGTGCAAAGCAGAGACAAACAGCCTCCTGCTCATAATGGAAAGGCCTCTGGTCCAGCGAATGGCAGGCGGCCAAATCTGGAGCTCATGGGGCAAATTCCAGGCGTCCCGGGTGCGGTTTGGAAGCCTTGAGAGGATCAGAGCCGAAAGGAGAGCGGAGCTGTTTGGAGCATTTCTGGGTAGCACCCCGTTGAAGCCTGTGACCAGAATCTTGTCATACTATTCAAGCACAATCTAAAACCTCAAATATAAACAGCAATATTAAAAACGTGTTGTCGAAGGCTTTCACGGTCGGAATCATTGGGATGTTGTGTGGTTTCTGGGCTGTATGGCCGTGTTTAGCAGCACTTTCTCCTGATGTTTCACCTGCCTCTGTAACTGGCATCTTCATTCCTTTGTCATTATTTTTTTATTTTGTAAAGAAACATAATACATTGAAAGTGGTGGAACAATGTATTGATAGGAAAGTGAGGGAGATGAAAGGGTTCTGAAAGTAGGTGAAGAGAGAAAAACGGAGGGGGGGGAAGAAAGAAAAGAATAGAAAGAAGAAGAAAGAGGAAAGAGGATGTATTTTCGGATGGTAAACACTTGGGAAGTTTATTATTATTATTATTATTATTATTATTATTATTAACAACATTAAGGCTGGATGGCCATCTGTCAGGGGTGGTTTGCTTATGCTTTTGGTGCACAAAGGTAGAAGGGGGTTGGACTAAATGGCCCAAGGGGTCTCTTCCAATTCTCTTTATTATTTTTATTATGATTATGATTATTATTAACATTGAGACTGTATTTGTTCCCGTTTTGTTTTTTTACTTCAAAATAAAATATGTGCAGTGTGCATGGGAATTTGTTCATAGTTTTTTTTAAAAACTATAGTCCGGCTCTCCAATGGTCTGAAGGACCGTGAACTGTTTAAAAAGTTTGGGGACCCCTGCTGTAGAGCCTAGTTTGGTGATTCAGTTCATCTTGAAGGAGGTGGGGCTCACAGATCCAGCTACAGATGCAGGTGAAATGTTGGAGGGAAATGCTGCTGGAACATGGCCATACTGCCTGGAAACCACACAACAATACCCCAATATTAAAAACGTGTTAGATCAGATGAAATTCAGCGAGCAAAGGGTATCCGCATAGCAATTGAAGCTCTGGCACTATCCTGAGGAGACCTTTCGAAGTACCCCACAAAATTCCTGGATATATGAGGATGGCATCATGACAGTTAAAGAGGTATAAAACTATGTCTCAAGCTATGTGTCCAGGATCCCATTCAGTAAAAGGTCTGTGCTGCTTTGCTAAGCCCTGGCTTCCCCTCCTTCCTCTCTGCCCAGGAAAGTCCCACCTGGCCATTGTCCAGAAGGTCAACAACGAAGGCGAAGGAGACCCTTTCTACGAGGTCATGGGCCTGGTGACGCTGGAGGACGTCATCGAGGAGATCATCAAGTCGGAGATCATGGACGAGTCGGATGACTACAGTAAGTGGGGTTTCTCCCAGGTATGGCATGTGAGGGGCTCGTTTCTTTTCGTTCTTCTAGTCCTGGCTTTCTTCCACCCTTAGGACAAAAGAGACTTCAGGCTTGTAGGGCCTCTTTTTATTTTGTACTTGGACACCCAAATCAGCAAAACAGTAAGGCTTCTCGTGTCTTCATGACATTGAGATCCATCCTATATCATTTGCACTTTACCCAGCTCATTTTTATCCTTTTTACTTGGGTGTGAAATCCATGTTTTTGTGATGTTTATTATTTTTATATTTTAAAATGTTCATTTTAATTTTTATATTTTGTATCTTCTGATGTTATTTTATTTTGCTTTGTTTGTTTTATCTGGGCTTGGACCCATGTAAGCCGCCCCGAGTCCCCTAGGGGAGATGGAGGCGGGGTATAAAAATAAAGTATTATTATTATTATTATTATTATTATTATTATTATTATTATTATTATTATTTTATGACACAGCAAACAAGATAGATATCCTGGATTTCGTATCACAAAATCACAAGTTGAATACTTCCCAAGTGTCTAGGACTGTGTGATGTATTTTCGGATGATGCGTGCAGATCCGAGTAGGGTGGCCTTTTGCAGTTGGCAGATCGTAATTTTGTCAATGTCTATTGTCTATTGTTTCCAAATGCTAGCTGAGATATTTTAGCACAAAACCCAGTGTGCCCATCACCACCGGGACCACCTGCACTGGTTTCTGCCAGAGTCTTTGAAGTTCAATCTTGAGGTCCTGATAGCGGATTATTATTATTATTATTATTATTATTATTATTATTATTATTATTATTATTGGTATGACTGCCCTAAAAGCGGGTTGAAAGTTGCGGGGCTTTGGGGGCCACAAAAGTATGATCCAGCGGAAACGTGTGATGTAAATTACAAAATTACCTGTGAATGTGTCTATGAATCCATGCATATATATAGTTTGCACTATTTCTGCATAATGGTATCCTTTATGCCTGTTTAGTTGGAGGTCTCCCTTGAATGTTCGGTTCTTGAAAATAGATTTAAAAGGAGTAGGTTACTATGCGGTTCTCCTCCATCAAAATGTATTATCTTTCCACATTGCTGTCTGACATTGAAATGTGGATTTCTGAGTATATATGTGTGTGAGATACATATACAGTAGAGTCTCACTTATCCAACATTCGCTTATCTAACATTCTGTATTATCCAACACAGTCTGCCTTTTAGTAGTCAATGTTTTTGTAGGCAATATTTTCAATGTTGGTGCTAAATTCATAAATATAGTAGTTACCACATAACGTTATCATGTACTGAACTACTTTTTCTGTTGATTTGTTGTACAACACGATGTCTTGGTGCTTAATTTGTAAAATCATAATGTAATTTTTGTTTAATAGGCTTTTTTCTTAATCCCTGCTTATTATCCAGTGTTTTCGCTTATCCAGTGTTCTGCTGGCCCATTTATGTTGGATAAGTGAGACTCTAGTGTGTGTATATATATATATATATTCACACACACATGCACACATACACATACATACCGTATATACTCAAGTATAAGTGGGGTTTTCAGCCCTATTTATGCTGAAAAAGCTTCCCATGGCTTATACTCGAGTGAGGATCCTGGCGGGAAGGCGTGGGGTTTCCTAACACCCTGCTGTTAGGAATTGTGGGAGTTGAAGTCCAAAACACCTGGAGGGCCCAAGTTGGCCCAGGCATGCTGTACAGGATAGATTCCTCTCATTCAGTGCTTCCACTCTTCCAAGTGTTTTGGACATCATCTCCCAGTATCCCCTACTCATTGCCCAAAACAGTGGAGGATTCTGGGAGTTGAAGTCTATTAAAGTCTAGACACTTATGCCTTCCTTTCTGGGGGGATGATGAAAATAAATCTCCCAGGAAACTGAATTCTGCTCTGTTGTATTAAAAAACAACTCCAATAATCCTCCAGCCTGCATGGCCAGCGTTGTACTGGTGCCACTGGATGGACTGGGTTTATATCTTCCTTTCCTCTGCTTCCTCCCTCCCTCTTTCCAGGGGACAACAAACTGAAGAAGAAGCCAGCCCCACTGGGGTCCTTGATGGATCGCAGGAAAGAAGACTTCTCTTTGTTCAAAGTGTCTGATAATGAATATAAGGTGAAAATCTCCCCGCAGCTTCTCCTGGCTACGCAGCGCTTCTTATCCAGAGGTAAGATCTGGGGAGAAATCGGACCAGTCCTACACTTGGAAGGGATTATCTCATACTCGTACTTCTCTCTGCTTGTGTCTGTACAGCCAGGGTATTTTTTCCCTGCCTTTTTTCACATGCTTTATTTTTAAGAATGTTTTTCAAAATGCCAAGCTTGAGTCCCTTCTCTGTTTCTACAGAGGTGGACCTCTTTGGCCCAGCCCGCATCTCCGAGAAGGTCCTCTTGCATTTGTTGAAGCACCCCAGCGTCAACCAGGAGGTCAAGTTCGACGAGAGCAACCGCCTGGCCACCGACCACTACTTGTACCAGCGCAACCAGCCGGTCAACTACTTCATCCTCATCCTGCAGGTGAACATCTTCTTCTTCTGATTCTTCACTGAGCCAAGGCATAGGACAGGGCATTGTCTTCTTCTTTCTCCACTCTTTCTTCTTCTTCACAAATCACAATCCCATTTACCAACACAAAGACTAGAATTATTATTATTATTATTATTATTATTATTATTATTATTATTATTATATTATTATTATAATATTATTATTATTATTAACTGCATTTCTATACCGCTGGGGGGGACTCAAAGCGGTTTACAACATAATAAATGGCAAAATTCAATGCCTTACATATATATAAAAATATATATCACATATCTAAATCTGTATCCTAACAGATTCACTTTCACAATCTGGTGCCTTTAGGACAGGCATAGACAAACTTCGGAGTTGTCATCCAAAAAAAGCAACTTTTCCATGCTTTGTGGCTTACTTCTGCAGGGACAATATATTGAAGTTCTAGAATGGACTGGAGCAGGGGTCCCCAAACTTTTTAAACGGGGGGCCAGTTCATGATCCTTCGGACCATTGGAGGGCTGGACTATAGTTGGCCACCAAGCAATAATAATAATAATAACAATAATAACAATAATAATAATAATGGGTTGAAAGAGACCCTTTGGGCCATTGAATCCAACCCCCTTTTGCCTTTGTGCACCAAAAGCTCAAGCAAAGCACCCCTGACAGATGGCCTCCCCGCCTCAATGTTAATAATAATAATAATAATAATAATAATAATAAATAGACATTGACAAAATTACGATCTGCCAACTGCAAAAGGCCACCCTGCTGGGATCTGCACGCATCATCCGAAAATACATCACACAGTCCTAGACACTTGGGAAGTGTTAGACTTGTGATTTTGTGATACGAAATCCAGCATATCTATCTTGTCTGCTGTGTCATACAATAAAATAATAATAATAATAATAATAATAATAATAATAATAACAACAACAACAACACATCACAGAGTCCTAAACACTTGGGAAGTGTTTGACTTGTGATTTTGTGATACGAAATCCAGCATATCTATCTTGTTTGCTGTCTCATAATAAAATAATAATAATAATAACAACAGTAATAAAGAGGGTTGGAAGAGACCCCTTGGGCCATTGAGTCCAACCCCCTTCTGCCTTTGTGCACCAAAAGCACAAACAAAGCACCCCTGACAGATGGCCTCCCCACCTCAATGTTAATAACAACAGCAACAACAGTAATAAAGAGGGTTGGAAGAGACCCCTTCCCAGCCTCAATGTTAATAATAATAATAATAATAATAATAATAATAATAATAATAATAATAATAATAATAATAATAATACATCACACAGTCCTAGACACTTGGGAAGTGTTCGATTTGTGATGTTGTGATGCGAAATCCAGCTGTGTCATACAATATAATAATAATAATAATAATAATAATAGTAATAGTAATAGTAATAATAATAGTTAGAAGAGAAGAGAACCCTTGGGTCATTTAGGCCAACCCCCTTCAGCCTTTGTGCCGTGGGGGCCGCCAGGCCTTAGTTTGGGGACCCTTGGACTGGAGCATTTGACACTGGGAGGTGTCAACACATTGGAAGGTGTTTACTTCTTTTAATGTTGGTACTTTCTCCCTGATGTACCACAAAGGTTCTGGTTTTGCATCCCTAATATTTGCAAGGAATATGGATGTGTCCATCATGTCCTTCACAACCCCGCCACCCAAAGTGGTACGGTCCATTGTGTTGCTCCGTCGCCATCATCGTCCTGGCCCTGAGTCAAAGCCAAGCAGAAGGCGACCTGCTTTGGGGTTTAGGAAGCTGGTCTTTGTCCTTCCCATGGCCCCTTCCTGCCCCAAATGAGAGACTCTTCCCTGCGGTGCGTAGGACTATCCGAACCTCTTTCTTTTTCTGCAGAAATGGATAATCCAGAACCTTGGATAAGTGAAACTCTACTGTATATATTACATTCAAGATATATAAAGCACAATAAAGGTTCAAAACATAGGACTGCAAAGACTTATATCTTTATGTTTGATTTATAATATTTAGTTGGATACTTTTGCATTGTTTATCCCATATGATACCATAGGACTGGGCACCGATTTAGCGAATGTAATATGTATATGATGCTCATATGTACTTCATATGTTTTGAACCTTTATTGTGCTTTATATATATCGTCACAAGTACAAATATCCACCTGGTTCTGTTGAGAGTATAGAACAGGGGTCCCCAAACTTTTTAAGCAGAGGGCCGGTCCACAATCCTTAAGACTGTTGAGGGGCCGAATTATCATTTGAAAAAAAATACAAACAAATTCCTATTCATACTGCACACATGTCTTATTTGTAGTGCAACAACAACAATAACAAAAGAACAATACAATATTTAAAAATGAAAACAATTTTAACTAACATAAACCTATTAGGATTTCAATGGAAAGTGTGGGCCTGCTACTGGCCAATGAGATAGTCAAGTTAATTAGGATTGTTGTTGTTGTTGTTGTTGTTGTGTGCCTTCAAGTCATGTCAGATTTTGGCCAAGCCTAAGTCTAAAATTAATTATTTATTTACTGCATTTATTTACTACATTTATATCCCACCCTTATCACCCCGAAGGGGACTCAGAGTAGCTGTATGTACATACAATATATTATATTATTAGCATAACACAATATTAGCATTATATATTACTATATTGAACTATACCACTATACTATTATATAATATGTAATATATAACATATAATTAATATTATTACCCTGTTTCCCCTAAAATAAGACATCCCCAGAAAATAAGACCTAGTAGAAGTTTTGCTGAATTGCTAAATATAAGGCCTCCCCCAAAAGTAAGACCTAGCAAGGTTTTTGTTTGGAAACATGCCCACCGAACAGAAAACCAGAGCATGCAGGATCGGTAAATGTATGTACCGTAGAGTGTTGTACATGGAAATATTGGTAGTAACAAGAAATTCTTGATAGGATTCACAGTTTGTCTGCTTATGCTGGTTTGCGATGACAACTACTGTACAGTATATAATAAATGTTCATTTTTTTTGTTCAACAATAAATGTGAATTTTTCTTCATGGAAAAATAAGACATCCCCTAAAAATAAGACCTAGCGCAACATTGGGAGCAGAAATTAATATAAGACACTGTCTTATTTTCGGGGAAACACGGTATATGGTATTATTATTAGTATTATATTGTATAACATAAGACTATTATCAATATTATATGTATATACAATATATTATATTATTAAAACTGATATAAAAATATTATATTATAAAACTGAGGGCGGGGGCCAGGTAAATGACATAGGAGGGCCGCATCCGGCCCCCAGGCCTTAGTTTGGGGACCCCTGGTATAGAAAGTATAGGTTATGAATATTTTAATGTCATTTAAAAAAAAGAAATATTGACGCCTTAGTTCAAACAGAAATGAACCGAGAAAGATGTCGTCCAAAAATGATGGACTGGGTGCCTTCGGTTGTGTCTTTGTCCGGCTTCTTCGCTTTGGAATTAATGTATTTGTTTGCCTTTCCTTCCAGGGCAGGGTCGAAGTCGAGATCGGGAAAGAGGGGCTGAAGTTTGAGAACGGGGCCTTCACGTATTACGGGGTCTCCGCGCTGACGGCACCTTCTTCCGGTGAGTCTCACACTCCCTTCCCAACTCCTTCCCATGACAGGAAACTCCCCGTGACTCACTCAACCTACTGGAGCGGTTTGGGGGTCTGACTCACCATAGTGGGAGTTGTAGTTTACCCTCCAGACAGAAAGCACACTCAACTCCACTGATGATGCATCCAGAGCAAACTTGCCCAACATAACAAACATTAAGTATCGATGGAGTGTTTTGGGGTTCACCTGGCATGATGTCGGTTGTAGTTAATCCACTACCGTATGCATTTTGTACAATTAAAAGCGAATACCTATGCTAGTAAACTTTATTTATTTTTAATATCATTTTTATTAAAGTATTAACAATAGAATACAGTGAAAGTGTGGGAACAATGCCGTGATAGAAAAGATGAGTGAAATAGAAAAGGGAGAATATAGAAGAGCAAAAGAAAAAAAGAATGTGTATGTGTGTGTGTGTGTGTGTGTGTGTGTGTGTGTGTATATATATATATATAATGAAAAGTATATACATATACAATAGAGTCTTACTTATCCAATATAAATGGGCCGTCAGAACGTTGGATAAGCGAATATGTTGGATAATAAGGAAAGATTAAGGAGAAGCCTATTAAACATCAAATTAGGTTATGATTTTACAAATTAAGCACCAAAATATCATGTTATACAACAAATTTGACAGAAAAAGTAGTTCAATATCCAGTAATGCTACATAGTAATTACTGTATTTACGAATTTAGCACCAAAATATCACGATGTATTGAAAACATTGACTACAAAAATGCGTTGGATAATCCAGAACGTTGGATAAGTGAATGTTGGATAAGTGAGACTCTACTGTATATATAAAAAAAAAAAGAAAAAGTAAAAAAACAACAAATAAATAATAAATAAAAAATACGGTGACTTCCTTTAATCCTTAGTGGTTAGGGTCCATTTGTTTCTTTCCTCTAAAATTACTCATTGTCCTTCTGACCCTAATTTTTCTCCAATTATTAATAGTCAATTATTTATTCATTCTTCTGAAGTAGTTTTCTACTAAATCCCAGTCTGTTTGTTTTATGGGGTTTTTCCGAGTTCTTTTTAAGAAAAAAAGTTAGTTGGTCCATATCTTTAACCTCCCTCACTTTGATTCTCCATGATTCGCCATGTAGTTCATCCACTACCGTATGCATTTTGTACAATTAAAAGCTAATACCTATGCTAGTAAACTTTATTTTTAAACCGTCCTCTCTCCCTCAAGGGACTCAGGGAGGTGAAAAATGGCAAAAATTACCCTTTGGCTCATTGTGTTTTCTTCCAATAGTTCACCAGTCCCCAGTGTCCACCCTCCGAATGAACCGCCGCGACCAGTCCCCGCTGGACTGCACAGAGGCCACCAACTACTCCGCTTACTGTCCGGATTACACCGTCCGAGCCCTGACCGACCTGCAGTTCATCAAGGTGGGCACCATTCAGAGCTTCCTGAGGGAGCCAACAGCCTGGACATCTTCCAAAATACTTTAAAATACAGCTAGTTATGCATTTAATTGATAACATTTTCCTGCCAGTGTGGGCGGTGTTGATTGGGGCCGCCAAGTCCAACTTAATGGCCATGTATAATGAATATGATGATGGTGGTGTTCCATAAAGAACCAACATATTTTGCAGTCTCAAGCAGGCAGCAACAATACAGTGAGTTCAAATAATAATAATAATAATAATAATAATAATAATAATAATAATAATAATAATACTTCATTGAGTTCTGGTAATCATCATCGTCGTGATGGTGGTGGTGTTCCATGGAGAACCACCATGTTTTTACAGTCCCAGGCAGGCAACAAAAATACATTGAATTCTAATTCTAATAATAATAATAAATGCATTGAGTCCTAATAATAACAGATGCCCATGGCTGGGTAGCATAATATCCATGGTGGAATATGGCTGGGCATAGATGCCTATGAGTCAAACAGATGCCTATGGGTTGAATAAATAAATACCTACACCTGGGCATTGATGCCTACGGGTTGAATAGATGCCTATGGGCCAAATAAATAAATGCTTATGGCTAGGCATAGAGGTATATGGGTTGAATAGAAGTTTATGGCTGGGCATAGGAGCCTATGTCTAGAATAGAAGCCATAGGAGCCTATGGTGGACAGATGCCTATGGGTTGAACAGAAGCTTATGGTTGAGCACAGATGCTTATGGGTTGGATAGACACCTATGGGTCGAATAGAAGTCCACTGGGTGACCTTGAGCAAGCCACACTCTCTCAGCCTAAGCAAGGCAAGCCTCTCCTGAACAAACCTTGTCAAGAAAGTCCTGCTATAGGTTCGCCCAAAGGGAGCAAGTTGGAAATAACTGAATAAAATCTCACATTTTCTGCTTCGAACTGTAATGCATTGCAGTGTGGACTCAGATAACCCAGTTCAGAGCAGATATTGTGGGATTTTCTGCCCTGATATTCTGGGTCTTATGGCTGCGTGGAAGGGTCCTCGGTGGCCAAAGGGTCTCAACGCCGGCCTCTTTCCGCAGGTGACCCGTCTGCAGTATCTCAATGCCCTGATGGCCTCCCGGATACAGAACTCCCCGCAGTCTCCGGACAACATCGAATTGAAAATCATGCCCAGCAGCCAGACGAAGCTCCTGAATGACAAAAACGCGGCAACAGGTGTGTTTTCCTGTGTGTGTTTTCCTCTGTCCCCTTTTGAGCCACGTCTGCACCCTTTGTTCACTGATGGCTCACAGACACCTCATACGTGTGGCGTGAAGATAATTATGTCATGCGCTGTTTTCAATAGTGAACAAAAGTTTGTGTACACAGTTAGAAAGCTAAGGGAGAATCGTATTGGCTTCTTTAGCTGCCACATCACTGCCACATCACACTGTTGGCTCATATTAAGCTTGTGGCCCACTAAGACTCCTAGATCCCTTTCAGAAATGGACAGGACAGGTTTGTCACAGTGAGAAGAGATTGCCCAAGAGAAGGGAAGCGAGCATTGGAAAAAAAGAGGGAGAAAGGGGTGACAGAGGGAGAAAATGGGGGTGTGAGGAAAAGCGAAGGCGTTTTACAGATCAGGGGAGAAATGGAAGCGGATATTTGGAAGAGGAAGAAAGCGGTGTCAGGAAAAGAGAGAACGTAGCCAGGACTAGATGAAGATGTGTATGTCAGAGAAGTGGGAAGAGAGAGATGGAGAGGGAAGGAGATAGAGAAGGAAAAGAGGGAAGTAGAGGAGGGAAGAGAGGAGGGAGAGAGGAAAGGAAATAGAGAGGGAAGAGGGTCTTGACGGAAAAGGAGGAGGAAAAAGAGAGGAGAGGGAGAGAAGGAAGGAAGGAGGACAGCACTGTTGCCCTCGCCTTCTCACAGCTTCCCTATTGTTGTTGTTGATGCTTTGTTGTTGTTGTTGTTGTTGTTGTTAGCTCCTGTTGTCACACATCAGTTGTAATGGGAAAGCAGCCCTTTGTAAGGCCCTGTTTAGTTCCCCAAAGTAATAGTAGTAGTAGTAGTAGTAGTAGTTGTTGTTGTTGTTGTTGTTGTTATTATTGTATATACTCGAGTATAAGCCTAGTTTTTAAGCCCTTTTTTTAAGACTATAAAGCCCCCCTCGGCTTGTACTCGGGTGAGGGTCCTGGTTGGCTTATATTTGGGTCAGCTTATACTCGAGAATATATGGTACATTTATTATTTTTCTCTATTATTGTTGCTACTATTACATTTATCTTACTATATTATTATTATTATTATTATTATTATTATTAATACATTTATTATTTCACTCTGATCTTAGTATTATTGCATTTATTATTTTACTCTATTATTACATGTATTATTTTCCTGTATTTATTATTATTATTATTATTACTATTATTATTACATGTATTATTTTTGTTATTATTAAAAGAATACATAAGCACATTTACATTGAAGAAGATGAGAATAATGATTTGATCAGAGTCTTATCTTACATTTCAGCTTTATGTAAATATTCAAAAACATTTGACCTACTGATGCCTCAATTAATGTAATTTTATTGGTATCTATTTTTATTTCTGAAATGTACCACCCTCAGCTTATACTGGAGTCAATGTTTTCCCAGGTTTTTTTTGTGGTAAAATTAGGTGCCTCGGCTTATATTCGGGTCGGCTTATACTTGAGTATATACGGTAGATAAGCTGGATTTCGTATCACAAAATCACAAGTCGAACACCTCCCAAGTGTCTAGGACTGTGTGATGTATTTTCGGATGATGCATGCAGATCCCAGTAGGGTGGCTCTTTGCAGTTGGCAGATTGTAATTTTGTCAATGTCTATTGTATTATTATTATTATTATTATTATTATTATTATTATTATTATTAGCTCTCATTGCCACATATCAGTTGTAATGAGAAGGAGCCCCCGAGGCGTAATGTGCTGGCAGAACTGTTGACGTAAAGGTTGGGTTGCTGACCTGAAGGTTGCCGGTTCGAATCCAACCCAGGGAGATTGCGGATGAGCTCCCTCTGTTAGCTCCAGCTTCATGCAGGGACATGACACCACGTTCTTGGGCAACGTCTTTGCAGACGGTCAATTCTCTCACACCAGAAGGGGATCTTAGAGGAAAAGGATGGAAGCATTAGAGGGGCGAAGAGAGGAGGGGACTGAGTGAAACGCAAGGGGAGACCTGGTCTTCGTCTCTATGGACTGACATTCTTTTCACTTTGCCTTTTTCATCCCTTGTTCTCTTTTTCTCTGTGCTAAACACCTCTCTCTCTGTTCTGTCCTTCTTTCTTTCCTTTCTTTCTCCCTCCAGCCTTCCCGCTAAACCTCTCTTTCTTTGGCACAATTGAGAACTGCATTTAATACAGGCCCCCCTCTGCCATATTGCTGGAGTGCCTTTGTTTTGAAAGCCGCAAGGTAAATATACTTACTCCACTTTTGGATGTTTCCCACTCACAGTCTCCCAGAGAGGAGGCCTTGCTTTGGTTTTGTAAACTTGCAATTTTCGCCTTTCCGCTTTCTCTGAATATTAGGGCTTAGCCTTTTAACATGTGAATAGAAAAGCATTTCCTTTGTTGTTGACGATTTTCATGGCCAGAATCATTAGGTTGCTTTGAGTTTTCTGGAATTTATGGCCATGTTCCAGAAGCATTCTCTTCTGATGTTTCGCCCACATCTATGGCAGGCATCCTCAGAAGTTGTGAGGGCTGTTGGAAACCCCACTTGCTTTTAAACAGAGGCTGGATGGCCATCTGTCGGGGGTGCTTTGAATGCGATTTCCTGCTTCTTGGCAGAGGGTTGGACTGGATGGCCCATGAGGTCTCTTCCAACTCTATGATTCTATGTGTCCAATAGACTTCACAACCCCTGAGGATGCCTGCCATAGATGTGGGCGAAACATCAGGAGAGAATGCTTCTGGAACATGGCCGTACATCCCAGAAAACTCACAGCAACCTTGTGTTTCTTTTGTTTGAACCGCCTTTATAGTAGACTCTCACTTAACCGGGATTGTAAGTTGCCGGATAAATGCAGTTTCTGGTTGCTTGAGAGCAACTATTAAAATTAGGCCTAACTCATAATATACCCCATACTAGACCACCCCATAAATTTTCTATTGACTTGATATCCATATTGAAATAGTCATTAAGCACAAATTAAGATAAACAAACAACTTAATGTAATACCAAAGACGTGGGTAATAAATGTATTATTATTATTGTTAATATTATTTGACTGTATTATAGAAATAGCTTATTAAAATATTAATATTACTGTATATACTCGAGTATAAGCCTAGTTTTTCAGCCCTTTCTTTTAAGACTGAAAAAGCCCCCCTTGGCTTATACTCTGGTTGAGGGTCCTGGTTGGCTTATATTTGGGTCAGCTTATACTCGAGAATATATGGTACATTTATTATTTTTCTCTATTATTGTTGGTATTATTACATTTATTATTTTTCTCTATTATTATTGGTATTATTACATTTATTATTTTTCTCTATTGTTGCTACTATTACATTTATTTTACTCTATTTTTATTATTATTAATAATACATTTATTATTTCACTCTGATATTATTATTATTATTACATGTATTATTTTACTCTATTATTATTAAAAGGATACATAAGCACTTTTACATTGAAGAAGATGAGAATAATGATTGGATCAGAGTTGGACAGTCTTGTCTTAAATTTGAGCTTTATGTAAATATTCAAAAACATTTAACCTACTTATGCCTCAATTAATGTAATTTTATTAATATCTGTTTTTATTTCTGAAATTTACCACCCTCGGCTTATAGTGGAGTCAATGTTTTCCCAGTTTTTTTTGTGGTTAAGTTAGGTACCTCGGCTTATATTCGGGTCGGCTTATACTCGAGTATATACGGTACTTCGTCAAATTTTTTTGGGCCGGTTGCTTGAGAGCTCCGGTTGCTGAAGTTCCAGTTAAATAAGAGTCTACAGTGGTTTTAGATCTTTATTGTGATTTAAAAAAAATGTTTTAGAAGTTATCTTGGGAGACCCCCATCTACACTGCCAAATAAAATCCAGATTATCTGCTTTGAACTGGATTATATGGCAGTGTAGACTCATATAATCCAGTTGCAAATTGTCTGCTTTGATGGAATCCCCAGTGGTGCAATGGGTTAAACCCTTGTGCCGGCAGGACTGCTGACTAAAAGGTCGGCGGTTTGAATCTGGGGAGTGGGGTGAGCTCCTGTCTGTCAGCTCCAGCTTCCCGTGTGAGGACATGAGAGAAGCCTCATAGAATCATAGAATAGTAGAGTTGGAAGAGACCTCATGGGCCATCCAGTCCAACCCCCTGCTAAGAAGCAGGAAATCGCTTCCCACAGGACGGTAAAACATCAAACATCCGGGTGTCCCCTGGGCAACGTCCATGTAGACAGCCAATTCTCTTGTTGTTTTTCAAGTCACTCCTGACATGAAAAAAAAACAAATCTGGATTTTATGGCAGTGTAGAAGGGACTTCAGAGTGGTCTTGAAGTGTATTAAAAGTGGTCTTGAAGTGCAATAAAATAAAGTTTTCCTACTACAGTTCCCCTGCCCAATAGTGTAGCCTTGATATGCTCGTGGTTCGTGAGAGTTTTCGTGGCTGATCTCTCTCTCCTTTTCGCGGCAGGGAACAGCCAAAGCAAGCTCAACCTTCTGGAAGGGGAGATCCAGAGTTCGGGGGTCTGATGCCGTGGACGATGGGTCAGCTGGGCCTGCGGAGGAGCCCCTTCCCTAAATCCCGTGACCCTCCTGGAGGGTGGGCTGAGCTGAGAGGGAACGTGGACTGCGTGGAGCTGCCTCGCTCGCCTTGGCCGAAGACGGTGCCGTGAGCAGGGACTGAGCCAAGGGCTGCAGAAACAGCTCGTTCTTCTCTTTCCTTGACGGCGTTGTGGTCCCTTGTGTTCCATGCAAAACAACCCCCTGTATCCCCGTGGTTTTGTTTCCCCCAAACGTATGCACTTAACTTTTGCACACTTAATGGCAAGTGTGCATACAACACCCCCAGGCTTTTTCCAGCTCATGGAGACCCTTGGGGTGCCCCGTTGCGAGCCACTACCCACCCACTCCTTCCTCGCCAGGCCCAAGGCTGCTTTTGCCTCTTCCAGGGACCGTGAATGCACCCACGTGGCTAGTGGGCAGTGAGTGTTTGGGCCAGTTGTGGTCACCACTGCCTGCCCAGAAGGCCTCCTCCTTCCCCAGTTCCTGCTCCTGCCTTTTGCCCGGAATTGTGCCAAAGTCTGCTCCCCAAAGACAAACACTTCCATCCCTTTTGCCTCTTGGCTTATCGGCTACATGGGAGAGTGTGTGCCAAGACGGGGAACCATCTCTCTCTGCAAAGGAGACCCTCCTTGACTCTACTTTCCTTTTTCTTTCTTTCCCTTCCTCACTCCACCGCTTTCTCTTCATTCATTTCAACCGTCCTTCCCTCCTTGTCCATCCTTCGTTTTTTTTCTCTTCCAACCTCTTGTCCAACCTTCTTTCCTTTGTGTTGTCCAAGGCTTTCATGGCCCGAATCACTGGGTTATTGTGAGCTTTCTGGAGTATTCCAGAAGCATTCTCTTCTGACGTTTCGCCTGTATCTGTAGCAGGCATCCTTAGAGGTTGTGAGGTGCTGGAAACTAGGCAAGTGGGGTTTATGTGGAATGTTTAGGGTGGGAGAAAGAACTCTGAGGCAAGTGTGAATGTTGCCACTTTGATTAGCCTTGAATAGTCTTGCACCATTAACGCCTTGCTGCTTCCTGCCAGGGGGGATCCTTTGTTGGGAGGTGTTAGCTGGCCCTGATTCGTTTTTTGAGTTTTGCTCTTATTTACTGTCCTGATTCTAGGGGTGTTTTTTTTAATACTAGGAGCCAGGTTTTGTTCATTTTCATGGTTTTCTCCTTTCTGTTGTTCATGGTGGGAGAAAGAACTTTTTTCTGCCGGAGGCAAGTGTGATTGTTGCCACTTTGATTAGCCTTGAATAGTCTTGCACTGTTAAAGTCTGTCTGCTTCTTGTCTGGGAGAATCCTTTGTTGGGAGGTGTTAGCTGGCCATGATTTGTTTTTTTTAGTGTTGCTCTTTACTTACTGTCCTGATTCTAGAGGTTTTTTTTAATACTGAGAGCCAGATTTTGTTCATTTTCATGGTTTTCTCCTTTCTGTTGTTCAGAGTGGGAAAAAGAACTTTTCTTTTGCCTGAGGCAAGTGTGAATGTTGATTCAGGACAGTAAATAAAGAGCAACACTCAGAAGAAGAGGGGAATTCCAGACAAGAAACCTTGAGGGCCAGTTAACATCTCCAAAAGGGATTCCCCAAGGCAGGAAGCAGCCAGGCTTTGAAACTGCAAGACCATTCAGTGCTCATCAAGCTGGCCTGTTGCAACATTCACACTTGCCTCAGGCAGACGAGTTCTTTCTCCCACCCTGGACGTCATTCCACAGGTATGTGTGTATATATATGTTTGTGTGTATATATACACGAATATATGTATATGTACACACACACATACACAAACCCCACTTGCCTAGTTTCCAACAGACCTCCCAACCTCTGAGGATGCCTGCCATAGATGTGGGTGAAACGTCAGGAGAGAATGCTTCTGGAACATGACCAGACAGCCCGGAAAACTCACAGCAACCCACAGCTGGTGTTTGGGGGGCAGCATTGGAAGAGGTTTGCAAATGTTTAATTTTTCCTTTCTGATGCCTTGCGGACCCCTGGCATGGATAACCATTGCATTTTGCCACTGAGGACTCTCCACCACCTTGGGCCAGTGTCGGCACACTCCTTATTGTTCCTAGAATCTCTTCCAGGCACTAGAAACAAGACGGCAAAAATGTAGAATTTAATCCTTTATTTAGTAATCATTTTTCAAGGAAGATTGCTGGGGGATACAGTCCTCCAAGCCCCATAACGGGCCAGAGTTGCCCACCCCTGACCTATAGAGACTAAGGGCAGGGAGAGGAACACTCTCTTTAATGGGTGCTCCGTACCTGTAGAAAGGTGAGACATGTCAGTAAATTCCACCAATCCAGTGCATCTAAGTCAATTGGGCTCCAAGAGAAGGATTTGGGGGACTTCTTTCCCATTTGCCCCCTGAATAATACCCTCAATAGGACTTGTTTTCCCCAACTCCCCATTTTGGGCTGAACTGTGGTTTCCAGACTGACCGCCTTCATCGTCTACGGCTCGCGGGAGACTCCCATTTGGCCTCTGCTCCAGCTTTGGCAGAGACAGACTGTCCTTTCCTTCTCCTAGTTGCTACTAACAGTATTTTTCTTCACCCCCCCCCCCCACCAAAAGGTTTTTTATTTTTTAAAGGAACCCCGAAGAACCCACCGCCGCCTTTTGTCTTTAGAAGCCAATGTTACAATCATTTCAGGTAAATTATTTGTAACCTGCCTCTTTCTGTTGTAGACCTTCCTGACGGGGACTGTACCTTTGTATGGAAAGAAGTCTAAAAAGATCTGCGTCTTATTTATAAGTTATACGGCGTGTCGGGAGCAAAGTGGGTTTGGGGGTGGAGGAAAAGGACTTTAAAATTTTATGTCTTTCACCTTGCTCTCAGGAGCACCATCACTTGTGTTTGGGGGCAAAGGCACCAGGTTTTGACTTAAATGCATTGTGTCATGATTTCTGCATAGTCTTAAACCCTTGTGCCAGTAGGACTGCTGCCCAAATGGTCAGTGGTTAGGAGCAGGGGTGAGCTCCTATATGTCAGCTCCAGCTTCCCATGCGGGGACATGAGAGAAGCCTCCCACAAGGATGGTAAAACATCCAGACATCCCCTGGCCAACGTCCCTGCAGACGGCCAATTCTCTCACACCAAAAGCAGCTTGCAGTTTCTCAAGCCGCTCCTGACATGAAAACTTCCAGACCCAATTTTTGTCTGTAAATTCCCAATTTGGAATAGTGAACCAGTGAACTGGATATTCAGTATGGTGTCAACAATCAGTTGAGTGTGATAATCCCTTGTGGTTACATTTGGATTCGTCTTGCATTAAGAGGTAAGTCTTTGCGTCCATCTTTTCGTAAAGATCTGTTCTGGTCACTTCCTCCAGCCCACGCTGCAATGGTTCTCTGCAACCTGGGAGGGGCTCAGCCTTGGTCAAAGTCCGTTCTCCAGAGTCCAGTTTCACCCCGTGTGGCCCAAGAAAGGCCAAAGTGGGCACACGGGGTCAATCCCAGCCGGACTCCAGGGCTCTTTGTGTCACGTTTTCCATCCATAAATAGGTACGTCTTAGTTGGTTGCTTGTGGAAACCCAGTTCCACAAGGAAAGGTCATTCTCAGTCCAGGAGTTGCTCTGCACATCCCAGAAATGTAAGAAAAGTTGCGTAGCAAAGGTCAACTGGCCAGCCAGCGGCAAATAACTTCAAGGCAGCCGGCTTGACGCCAGGACCGGTGTTGCATCCAAGGGCCTGTTTGTTTGTTGGGGGCCTCAGCCTGACCGGCAGCGCCAAGACCAACGGAAGAGGAATGAGAGGTCCAGGGAATGAATGGCACCGAGGAGGAGGAGGAGGAGGGATGGCCATGGCCGACAGCTTCTTTGTTGGATTGCTGTATGTTTTCCGGGCTGTGTGGCCATGTTCCAGAAGTATTCTCTCCTGACGTTTCACCCACATCTAAGAGGTTGTGAAGTATGGAGAAACTAAGTAAGGAAGGTTTATATATATCTGTGGAAAGTCCAGGGTGAGAGAAGAACTACACAGAGAAGCCATTGAAATCCACAAGCATGTGGAAAACTTCAACAGAAAGGAGGAAACTATGAAAATGAACAAAATCGGGCTACCAATATTAAAAAAAATCAGAACAGTAAATAAGAAGCAACACTCTGCAAACAGAGGAGTTCCAGACAGGGGCAGCTAATGACTCTGAACAAAGGATGCCCCCAGGCAGGAAAGGCCAGGACATGAAGCTTTTCAATGCTACTTAGGGTGATTAACTGCAACATTCACACTGGCCTACAACTGACAAAAGAGTTCCTCTCTCACCCTGGACTTTCCACAGATATATAAACCTTCCTTGCTTAGTTTCTCCATACCTCACAACCTCTGAGGATGCCTGCCATAGATGTGAGCGAAACGTCAGGAGAGAATGCTGCTGGAACATGGCCAAAGAGCCCGGAAAACAACCCTGTGATCCCAGCCATGAAAGCCTTCTTTGTTGTCCAGAAATGGCCCAATTGGAAGGGAAACGAAGGCAGCAGAGAGAGGAACCATGTTTCTTTGCACGCAAGACAAACTGGGAGCTGAAAGGAAGGCCCAGAGAGACCGATCCATGTGTTTCCCTTCCTCTCGAAGCATCTCCAAGCCCTCAACCCGGGAGGACTATCATCTGGCTGGCATGACTGCATGGAGCGCCGTTACCTTCCCGCCAGAGCAGTACCTATTGATCTACTCACATTTGCATGCTTTCGAACTGCTAGGTTGGAAGAAGCTGGAGCTAACAGCGGGCGCTCACTCCGCTCTCCAGATTCCAACCCGTGACCTTTTGGTCTGCAAGTTCAGCAGCTCAGCGCTTTAACACACTGCACCACCGGGGGCTCCAAGATATGAGTAGGGTAAAAAATAATGCTGTCTAACCCCTTTTTATTTACAGTAGTGTCTCACTTATCCAATGTTATGGATTATCCAAGTCATTTTTGCAGTCAATGTTTTCAATACATCATGATATTTTGGTGCTAAATTGGTAAATACAGTAAATTAAACCATAACATTACTGCGTACTGAACGACTTTTCCTGTCAAATTTGTTGTATAACTTGATGTTTTGGTGCTTAATTTGTAAAATCATAACCTAATTTGATGTTTAATAGGCTTCTCCTTAATCCCTCCTTATTATCCAACATATTCGCTTATCCAACGTTCTGCTGGCCCATTTATGTTGGATAAGTGAGACTCTACTGTATTTACAATATTTATACCTCGCCCTTCTCACCCCAAAGGGGATTCAGAGCGGCTCACAGAGCACACACATGGCAAACATTAAATGCCGGTTATACAATTAACAAGAGCAGACAACACAAACTGAGGTAAAGGCAGTATTTCCCATCTTATTTCCGGTTGTGCTCAACTCTGGCCATGGGTGTGTGCTATTGCTCCATCTTCCATGCCGAGGAGCTTTCCTCTGAAATAAGATGTCCTTAAGGGTGCCTTTATTACCTCCCTGCTAAAAGCAGTACCTATTTATCTACTCACATTTCTGCTTTCGGTGCTCACCCCAATCCGGACTCTAACTACCGACCTTTCGATCGGCTGGATTTTTCTGCAGCACAGCGGTTTAGCTTGTGCTAAACTCGGCTCTTAAATCAATAAAGAATTTTCCTTAATCCCCCTTCCATAGAACAGGATAGCTTTGGGAGTTTGTACATTGATCCTGCTACACACAAAAATAAGATCTAGCTGGAAAATAAGACTTAGTATGATTTTTCTCAGGATGCTCGTCGTATAGACAGGCAGCTAGACGGACGCATTTACTGACTGTGCATCCGTTGCAACATACGACGGAGAGCATGGGCAAACTTGGGCCCTCCGGTACTGGCTGTTAGGAATTGTGGGAGTTGGAGTCCAAACCACCCGGAGGGCCCAAGTTTGCCTGCGCCTGTTATAGAGCATAAGGTAAAGGTAAAGGTTTTCCCTGACGTTAAGTCCAGTCGTGACCGACTCTGGGGGTTGGTGCTCATCTCCATTTCAAAGCCGAAGAGCCGGCGTTGTCCGTAGACACCTCCAAGGTCATGTAGCTATAGGCATGACTGCATGGAGCGCTGGAGCGGTACCTATTGATCTACTCACATTGGCATGTTTTCGAACAGCTAGGTTGGCAGGAGCTGAAGCTAACAGCAGCTGCTCCCGGGATTTGAACCTGGGACCTTTCGGTCTGCAAGTTCAGCAGCTCAGCGCTTTAACGCACTTCGCCACCGGGGCTCCGTTATAGAGCATCCCTTGGAGATATCCATTGATTATATTTCAAAATAAATTATTTTTGTTTTACATCGTCCTGTCTTTCAGTGGCCACCCTTTACAAGCTTCCTTTCTCTTTTCCCAATTCTTTCTGTCCCAAGGCAGGGCAAAGGGACAAATACGCTTCCTCTCTCCGATGCCTTGGTTTTCCCTCTGAAATGAGACACCAGACGAGAGACACAAAAGCTCCGACCGCGCTGCAGCGCTTGGGAAGGCCAGGGCTGACCAGCATAGCCGCTAGAACCATCCCAGACTGCAGGGAAGTTTCCCTCTCCAAGGCTAAAAGGTGCTCCTCCTCCTCCTCCTGTTCGGCCCACAACCCGGTGCCGGAAGGGGACCGTGGGGAGACCTTGGTCACAAGCGGAGAATGGACGGCCCCGGCCTCCGCTGCTCAGTTCCTGGCCGGGGGGCCCTGGCGGTCGGCACAGGCCTGCAGCGTCTCCCGGATGCCCTTCTGCCAGTCCTTCACCAAATCCACCGGCGTCACTCCCTCCTGTCGAGACACAAAGGGACCGTGAGTAGCCCAGTAGTCTCCCGCTTCTCCCTGTCACTGCCTATCGTTGCACAGCTTGACCTGTTGGACTCCATAACCCGGTCTGTCCATGAGTAATAAATGAGTTCGCCCTCACTTTAGCATGAGGCAACAATCTGGATATATTTACATCTGGATTTGTGGAACCAGAGATACAGTGGGCCCGAGAGGTTTAACCTCCACAAATGCATTCCGTGAGATAACATTTGGGGGAAATTACATTAGAAAGAACTTCCTGAGAGTTGTTTGGCAATGGACTAGAATCAAAGAATCCCAGAGTTGGAAGAGACCTCGTGGGCCATCTAGTCCAACCCCTAGTAAAGGTAAAGGTTTTCCCCTGACGTTAAGTCCAGTCGTGTTATTTATTTACTACATGTATATTTATTTATTTATTTACATCATTTATATTCCTATTATATATTATATATTATATTTATATATTATATAAATATTTATATTTATATGCCGCCCTTCTCACCCCAAAGGGCACTCAGAGCAGCTTACAAATTACATTCACATTCAATACATTCTATTATTAGCATAGTACAATACTAGCATTAAATTACTATACTGTACTATATCATTACATTGTAATATTATTAGTAATATTACAATTTATATATAATATATAATTAATATTATTAAATTGTGTTATCAGTATTATATCGTAATACATTGTAATATTATCAATATTATATGTATATACAATATAAAGGTAAAGGTTTCTCCTGACGTTAAGTCCAGTCATGTCCGACTCTGGGAGCTGGTGCTCATCTCCATTTCTAAGCCGAAGAGCCGGCGTTGTCCATAGACACCTCCAATGTCATGTGGCCATAGGCATGACTGCATGGAGCGCCGTTACCTTCCTGCCGGAGCGGTACCTATTGATCAACTCACATTGGCATGTTTTTGAACTGCTAGGTTGGCAGAAGCTGGAGCTAACAGCGGGCGCTTACTCCACTCCCCGGGTTTGAACCTGGGACCTTTCAGTCTGCAAGTTCAGCAGCTCAGCGCTTTAACGCCCTGAGCCACCGGAGGCTCCAGTCCAACCCCTAACATGCAGGAAAAGCACATTCAAAGCACCCTCAACAGATGGCCATCCAGCCTCTGTTTCAAAGCCTCCAAAGGAGGAGCCTCCACCACACTCCGGGGCAGAGAGTTCCACTGCTGAACAGCTCTCTCTTACTCAGGACCCCAACCAGACATTTCTGTACAAAGAACACTCTCGGACTGCCACTCATCTGAAAACATCCAAGACATTCCCTCTGCTGTTCCCCTCTGCAAAGCAAGGCATTCCTCACCTCGTTCTCGATGCCAAGCTTTGCGCCGTACATCAGAAGCGTCTTCACAGCCTTGAAGCGGCCCAGGCGGACGGCATCGTGGATCGGCGTGTCTCCCTCCTGGACCAGGGAAACCGCAGGGATGGAGAAGTAGTAAGTGAAAGCACATGGGGCTTGGGAAAAGAGAGTGGGGTTCTGGGGAGAGAGTCCTATAAGTCCCCAGCCTATAGTGCAGGCATGGGCAAACTTCGGCCCTCCGGGTGTTTTGGACTTCAACTCCCACAATTCCTAACAGCCGGTAGGCTGTTAGGAATTGTGGGAGTTGAAGTCCAAAACACCCGGAGGGCCAAAGTTTGCCCATGCCTGCTATAGTAACCATCATGGCTGTGAAACTTTAGGAGTTGTGTTCCCACGAGCACAGGTGTCATGCAGCAAAACTAAAATCAATATGCAATATTCAATATATATACACACTTTTGACAATTCTTAATATATAGGATAAGACTAAGTAGTGGTTTGAGACACTGTAGACCAGGGTTCAAATCCCTGTTCAGCCATGGAAACCCACTGGGGACGTCACACTCTCTCAGCCCCAAAGGCAAATATCTTCTGGACAAATCTTAACCAAGTTACTTTATAACTGAGTCAGGTCTTGGTTCCGACTTGTCAATTCTAAGGTGTTTCAGAGAATGTTTCTTTCTTAAAGAAACTGGAGTTCCCTGGGAATTCTGGAATTTTTCAATCCATCTCACAAGGAACTAAGAAATGGCCTTGTTCTTCTTCTTCTTCTTCTTCTTCTTCTTCTTCTTATTATTATTATTATTATTATTTATTTATTTATTTATTTATTTACAGCATTTATATTCCGCCCTTCTCACCTCGAAGGGGACTCAGGGCGGATCACATTACACATATAGGCAAACATTCAATGTGTTTTAACATAGAACAAAGACAAACAAACATAGGCTCCGAGCGGGCCTCGAACTCATGACCTCCTGGTCAGAGTCATTCATTGCAATGATTCATCGCAGCTGCTCTCCAGCCTGCGCCACAGCCCGAGCCCATGTTCTATATGAAAACATGGTCCATCCAACTAAGTACAGTCAACTCTGACTGGCAGCCAATGCTTTCCAGGGTTTTGGGCCACTAGACCCTGGGTTTCCCATCTAAGTATAAACCAGGCCTTGCTTAGTTTCCAAAACCAGACAAATGTATACAAGGTTTGGACAAAACCAATAGAGTGGGTCCAGCTTGGAACTATACAAATACATTAAACTCAACCTTGTTTTCATACCTTATCTTGCGCATTGATGTTGGCCCCGCAAGCGATGAGGTGCTCGGCGCAGTCGCAATGCCCCGTCCGGACAGCCACGTGCAAAGGGGTGCTCCACAACTGCCGGGCAAAGAAAGACCATCAGATCCATACCCAGCTCCCAAAATTTATTTATTTATTTATTTACAGTATTTTTATTCCGCCCTTCTCACCCCGAAGGGGACTCAGGGCGGATCACATTACACATATAAGGCAAACATTCGATGCCTTGACAAAGACAAACATAGACAAAGACAAAGACAAACATAGGCTCCGAGATGGCCTCGAACTCATGACCTCTTGGTCAGAGTGATTGGTCTCAGCTGGCTGCAGCTGGCTGCTCACCAGCTTGCGCCACAGCCCGGGCCTAATAATAATAACAGTACAATCCCTGTATCCATGGGAATAGAATCCACAATTTCATTTCAAGTACCGTATATACTCAAGTATAAGCCGACCCGAATATAAGCCAAGGCACCTAATTTTATCATAAAAAACTGGGATAACTTATTGACTCGAGTATAAGCCGAGGGTGGGAAATGCAGCAGCTATGGGTAAATTTCAAAATAAAAATAGATACCAATAAAATTTCATTAATCGAGGCATCAGTAGGTTAAATGTTTTTGAATATTTACCATATTTCAAAGAAAATCAATAAACTAGCTCTATAAAGTGGAAAAGTAGGGGCAACAGAAACAATATGGTATCAACCATAACCTAATTCAGTAGAGTCTCACTTATCCAACACTAGCTTATCCAACATTCTGGATTATCCAACGCATTTTTGTAGTCAATGTTTTCAAAATATCATGATATTTTGGTGCTAAATTCGTAAATACAGTAATTACTACATAGCATTACTGTGTATTGAACTACTTTTTCTGTCAAGTTTGTTGTATAACATGATGTTTTGGTGCTTAATTTGTAAAATCATAACCTAATTTGATGTTTAATAGGCTTCTCCTTAATCTCTCCTTATTATTCAACATATTCGCTTATCCAACGTTCTGCCGGCCCGTTTACGTTGGATAAGCGAGACTCTACTGTAATAATAATAATAAACCCAGTGTGCCCGGTGGTGATGGGCACACTGGGTGCCGTGCCAAAAGATCTCAGCCAGCATTTGGAAACAATAGACATTGACAAAATCACGATCTGCCAACTGCAAAAGGCCACCCTACTGGGATCTGTGCGCATCATCCGAAAATACATCACACAGTCCTAGACACTTGGGAAGTGTTCGACTTGTGATTTTGTGATACGAAATCCAGCATATCTATCTTGTTTGCTGTGTCATAATAAAATAATAATAATCATAATCATAAAAACTTCATTTGGATCCCACCCTATCTCCCCATGGGGACTCAGGCCAGCTTCCAACATAGTAACAGGCAAACATTCAATGCTTATATAAACAATGCAGAGCTAGATATAGATCTATTATTACAGACACTAATTTCACATATGCATTTCCCCCTGAAACGTTTGCAAATCCCCTCTCTGTGTGTGTGCATTTCCCCTACAATATTTTCAAGCCATATATATAGGTAGGTAAGAATATATTCATATCTATCCAGACATCTCTCTTTATATAGATATTTGCAGAGACTTGTAAACATATGAGGGTAAATTCACATATAAAAATAATGTATATGTATGGCTACAGATATACAGGTACATGGATCTATATGTATAAAGAATTTGCAAAGACCTGAAAACATATGAGGGGAAATTAATATATAAAATTGATGTATATAGATAGATACACATAGAAAGGTACATAGAGATGGCAAAAGCTTGCAAGGGGTTAATGCCAATATATCTGTAGGAGAGTTTAACAAATATTTCAGGGGAAAATGCTTTCATAAGATTAATGAATATATATTTTTCTTCTTCCTGACTTGCAAGGGTGTCTTTCTCTTATCAAAACATTCCCTTTGCAAAAGAAAACACACTTATAAGGGAGAAGAGAGAACTAGATCCCATATTGCAAGAAATAGCCTGCAGGCTCCTTGCTGGCCTTGACCCGATTATAAGCCGGGGGGAGGCTTTTTCAGCTCATAAATAAGGGCTGAAAAACTCGGCTTATATTCGAGTATACGGTATCTCCTCCGTAGGCATTGTCTAGATCCAGAGAGCACCATGAACTCTAACAAGGATGCACACATGCCTGGTATGCCCAAATTTGAATACTGGAGGGGTTTGGGAGGGATAGACCTTGACTTCTGGGAGTTGTAGTTCACCTACAACCAGAGACACTGTGAATCCCACCGACAATGGACCTGGATCAAACTTGGCACACAGAACCACCAAGGACAACTGAATATACTGAAGGGGTTTGGGGGGAAGTGACCTTCATTTCTGGGAGTTGTAGTTCACTGACAGCCAGAGACACTGTCACCATCACCGATGATGGATATGGACCAAACTTGGCACAAAGAACCTCAATGACCAAGTGAAGCTACTAAAGGCAATTGAGGGGGGCTGACCCGCCATGGTGGGAGTTGTAGTTCATCATGCAGACAGAGAGCACACTGAACCCCACCAATGATAAATCTGTAGCAACCTTGGGCAACATGATAAACTTTAACTACTGATGGAATTTTAGGGGATTAACCTGGCATGATGTGAGTTGTAGTTCATCCACAACCTTATGTATTTTGTAAAATTAAAAAATGACTTTTTCAAATAACTCGGGCAAGGCCAGGTACCCAAGCTAGTAAGCCATACAATTCAAATAATACAGAAGTTGCAGTCCATTTTCACTTCTAAATCCTGTCTATATATACAGTAGAGTCTCACTTATCCAACACTCGCTTATCCAACGTTCTGGGTTATCCAACGCATTTTTGTAGTCAATGTTTTCAATACATCGTGATATTTTGGTGCTAAATTCGTAAATACAGTAATTACTACATAGCATTACTGTGCATTGAACTACTTTTTCTGTCAAATTTGTTGTATAACATGATGTTTTGGTGTTTAATTTGTAAAATCATAACCTAATTTGGTGTTTAATAGGCTTCTCCTTAATGTCTCCTTATTCTCCAACATATTCGCTTATCCAACGTTCTGCCAGCCCGTTTATGTTGGATAAGTGAGACTCTACTGTATATATATATGTGTGTGTGTGTGTGTGTGTATGTATACACACACACACACACACACACACACAGTCTCACTTATCCAAGCCTCGCTTATCCAAACCTCTGGATTATCCAAGCCATTTTTGTAGTCAATGTTTTCAATATATTGTGATATTTTCGGCTAAATTCGTAAATACAGTAATTACAACATAACATTACTGCGTATTGAACTACTTTTCCTGTCAAATTTGTTGTAAAACATGATGTTTTGGTGCTTAATTTGTAAAATCATAACCTAATTTGAAGTTTAATAGGCTTTTCCTTAATCCCGCCTTATTATCCAAGATATTCGCTTATCCAAGCTTCTGCCAGCCCGTTTAGCTTGGATAAGTGAGACTCTACTGTATATTGGCCTACAACGGAAAGACAACATGGGGGGCATTCTGGCCTTTCTAGGGAGAAAGTCACAAAGTGGAGAGATAGCCAATTGAGTCCATCCATTATGTGGGCACATCTCTGAAGGCAACAGTCTTGGATCTCTAGGTCTAGGCAGATTTATATTCTTTCTACCAAATAGCCAAGGCCTGAACCATATAGGGCTTTATAGGTCATCAGCAGCACTTTGAACTGTGTGGAAATCAAACCAGCAGGCCGTGGAGCTCTCACCTTGTCACGTGTGGAGATCTTGGCTCCCCGGCTGATCAGGCGCTTGAGGATCTCCAAATGGCCCCCGCGACAGGCCCACAGGACAGGAGTGGCCTCCAGCTGGGTCCGGAAAGAGAACAGGATTAATCTGCAAGTGGAGAAATCTGGAGCATGTGCAGGACAGGCTCAGGCAAACATTCAGAAAAGCTGCATTTTAGGACCACAGTTCCCCAAAGCTTAGGGAGATTTGTGAAGATGTAGTCCAAAAAAATAACATTTCCAAATCCTGGGAGCAATGGAGATATAGACATGACTCTGCCATGGATTTACACTAGAGTTCAACAGATGAAATGGAGACTTATTCTCTTGCCGGGCAACCCAAAAGAGGAAAAATTGCCAAGATATGATCTGGAAAACTGAAAACTCAAGGCGAGCTTTGAAATATCTGCGATCCTTAACAAATGCAAGTTTCTAGTTTTCAAGGCTATCACTGTGGTGCTCCAAGAGCAATCCAGTGTTGGACCTGCAGGCTGGTCCTCCGTAGAAGCAGGCTCACCAGAATAGCTCCAGACTCTAGTTCGAACTACAGCTCCAGATCTGGGCCCATAACCCTTTTGTCAAGAGTGTGACGGAAGCTTTGAAGCACAGAAGAATGGACACTTTGAGACTTCAGTAAAAGCAAACATATAGCTTTACTGAGTAGAGCAAATATACAGCACACACTAGCATTGACATCCAACCTAACAGACAGAAACAAGATAAAGGACACTGAAGTAAGAGGAAAGAACAAAATCTTATCTCTGAATCCTCCCTAGGCACACTCAGGGTCACATCTTCACAGTTCATTAGAGGCTTGACTGATTAACCCTTTCAGTGTCAATACACTCTCTGCTGATGCGATCAGGTTGCATTCACAAGCATTGCACAAAATTACATTTAAACATTCACATTACATTAAAGACCAGCACTCACCATGTCCCTGGACTCCAGCTTGGCTCCGGCCTCCAGCAGCCTCTCCACAACCTCCATGTGGCCGCGCAGGGAGGCCCGGTGGAGGGCAGTGCATCTGAACTGTAGAAGGAAAGACACAAAACAAGGACATTGGCAGTGGTTTGGGGATGCTTGGCCCATACACGCCTCCATCCATCTTTGCTAAAAGAGAGACCACAGGCTAATGGAAACATTCCCACTTGCCTCAAACAGACAAAGAGTTCCTTCTCCTACCCTGGACATTTATTCCACAAATATATAAATCCCACTTGCCTAGTTTCCAACCGATCTCACAACCTCTGAGGATGCCTGCCATAGAAACGTCAGGAGAGCATGCTTCTGGAACATGGCCAGACAGCCTGGAAAACTCACAGCAACCCACTGCTTTTTAATAAGGATTTGGGGCAATCCTTCCAGCAGCCAGCAGGAGGCACTGGTGTGTTGGGAATACAGAATTGGTTCAGCCCAGAAATCTAGATTTTTACCATTTTGGATGGCATGTGTTGCACAACTGTAGTACTTTTATCCCACTTTTAACATCCTAGGGCAGTGATGGGCAAGCTTTTGCACTTGGTGTGTCAAAATTTGCCAAAAAACCTAGCATGACTTGGGTGGTGTGTCACTTTGAGAAAAAAAAAACCCATAATTTCGCAATATGTATAGTTTAAATAACAAAAATGTATAAGTGTAATATATTACTGTATTTAATAAATCAAAAACTATTTACGACCGTTATTTTCATGTACAACAATCTATGGTACTTCTTGCAGTTTAAGCTTCACAAAGTTTCCACACTGATTTCTCTCTATTCTAGTTTCAATATAGTCATGAATAATAAATAATATAATAATAATATAATATAATAGTAATAATATGATAATATACTACAATAGAATAATAATAGAATGAATGATTAATAATAGTTATAATAATTATAATATAATATAATATAATATAATGATATAAAATATATTAATAGGATAATATAATAATAGGATATAATAATAATCTAAGGTAGATAAAGATTTCCCCTGACGTTAAGTCCAGTCATGTCTGACTCTGGGGGTTGGTGCTCATCTCCCTTTCTAAGCCGAAGAGCCGGCGTTGTCCGCAGACACCTCCAAGGTCATGTGGCCATAGGCATGACTGCATGGAGTGCCGTTACCTTCCTGCCGGAGCGGTACCTATTGATCTACTCACGTTGGCATGTTTTCGAACTGCTAGGTTGGCAGTAGAATAATAATATATATATATATAAATGTACTGTTCATTTGTAGGACGGAGTAAACAAAAAAAAAAACCAACTGGATGAAATGCCACCATGTTTGGCCACAAAACACTTAACAATCCAAGAGGTGACCACCGCGTGTCAGCAAAATTGGCTAGACGTGTCAGTGCTGACAAGTGTGTCATAGGTTCGCCATCACTGTCCTAGGGAATCCTGGGATTGTATGTATTGCTTCGATTTCCCTGCCAAAAAGCTCAATTGCCCCATCAAAACTACAAATCCCAGGGTTGGATAGCATGCCACCGTGAAGACTTAAGTGATATCCAAGTGCTCTGCCCCCTTTCTCTGTTTTATTGGGCCACAAACACCGGATTCATCCTCAGCCCTCCAGTACCTACCTTGTCGTGAGCATTGGGGTCCCCTCCGTCGGCCAGAAACCTCTCGATCACAGGAAGCCTGTTGTCCAGCGCCGCTTGGAGGAACTGTGCTGGGCCTACAGGTCCCACCTAAGGAGCAGAGAAGCCGGATCAGCTTACGGAGGAAGGTATTGATTCACTTCAGTAAGGCCCTCATATCTATTGGGGGAATATGTTCTCAGTAAGACAAGGGAGACCTGAAGCTGCAGGTATGACAAAACACCTTGAAATTAGCTCACTTCCAGTCCCTACACACATCGACTGTGACTTTCCTCAAAGCAAATTCCTAGGGTCGGGCTTTAGCACAGCAGGTAAATCACCAAACTGCAATAGATTTTCCCAAGTGGAAGGTTGAGAGTTTGAATCCCAGGTCAGGAGAAACAACTGGAAAAGCTGACACGATAGGAGGATTTAAAGATCCAACTGCAAAGACTCTGGCACAAGCCCGTCAAGGTGGTCCCAGTGGTGATCGGCACACTGGGTGCAGTGCCTAAAGACCTTGGCATGCACTTAAACACAATCGGCGCTGACAAAATCCCCACCTGCCAGCTGCAGAAGGCCACCCTACTGGGATCTGCATGCATTATTTGCCAATACATCACACAGTCCTAGACACTTGGGAAGTGTCCGACGTGTGATCCAATACAACAGCCAGCAGAGTGTCTGCTGTGGACTCATCTTGTTGTGTTTCAAATAATAATAATAATAATAATAATAATAATAATAATAATAGCATGTCTATCTTGTTTGCTGTGTCATACAACATCATTGTGTCAATAATAATAATAACTTTATTTTTATACCTCGCATCCATCTTCCCAAGGGGACTCGGGGCAGCTTACATGGAGCCATGCCCCGGTAGTTACAGTCATTAGAAAATAAAAACACATCAAATAAAATACAATTATACATGTAAACATAGTAAAATAAGAATGACATCTAAACACGCAATTAGTCCAGCTTCTGCCTACCTAGCAGTTTGAAAACAAATGTGAGTAGATAAATAGGAATTGCATTAAAGCGAGGAGATATTTAGGCTCCGCGTTTCAATCAGAAAAAGGAGGAAGTTTACAAACAAATAAAAGTCTTTTGCAGGGAGATGGAGCGACAGCACTCCCTGGTGACTGGAACCGAGCACAGCTTCCAAAAGATGCCGAAAGACGAGAAAGTATATATATACCCTTGTCTATTGTCTGTATTGTCATTGTTATAATCGGTATTGAATGTTTGCCGTGTATGTGTTCTGTGATCCACCCTGAGTGCCCTTCTGGGTGAGAAGGACGGAATATAAATACAGTAGAGTCTCACTTATCCAACATAATTGGGCCGGCAGAAGGTTGGATAAGCGAATATCTTGAATAATAAGGAGGGATTAAGGAAAAGGCTATTAAACATCAAATTAGATTATGATTTTACAAATTAAGCACCAAAACATCATGTTATACAACATATTTGACAGAAAAAGTAGTTCAATATGCAGTAATGCTACGTAGTAATTACTGTATTTACGAATTTAGCATCGAAATATCATGATGTATTGAAAACATTGACTACAAAAATGCTTGGATAATCCAGAACATTGGATAAGTGGATGTTGGATAAGTGAGACTCTACTGTACTGTAGATAAATAAATAAACAAAATCACAGATATGGGCTTGCAGTTACTAGGGTCTTATTGTAGTTAGTTATAAAGATCACACTGGGCTACACACATTTCAGTGCCTCAAGGGTTAGCTGTGTTTCTGGGTATATTTGAGCTGCTGATTCCAAAAGCGGCCCCAGTTTCCACCCATCAGTGCTAGTATTTGAGATGCAGAACATATGGCATATGCCAGTTGCCCACAGAAAACCATGAGAACTATATCAAAGAATCTAGACCTAGTGTAGTCTAACCAATTTTCTGAATCAGTGCCCTAACAAACCCCAGGAATAGGTCTAAAAACTAAGACCCCAAGAAAAACAATGAATTATCCCCTTTCCCCAATCCTGTGGACTCAAGGCAGCTTATGGAAACTAAAACAGCTACAGAGGAAGGTTTGCCTCACTAAAACATACATAAATGCAAAAATATAATTCAAGGCTGAGAGCCTTAGAGGAAAGCCATGGCAAAGCTCCTCGGAATAAACCTGGCCAAGGAAACCGTAGGACAGGGCGACCTAAGTTACCGAAGACGTGGAGAATATCAATAGAATTAAAGGCAGTCCATTGAAAAGCAATAAAGACGGACCCAATGGGAATTATTAATAGCCCAGTCTCCATAATGAGCCCGTTTGTAAAAGGCTTATCGAGATAGGAGTGTTCACAGCATGGAATGGGCTGCATACTGCTATCTTTTACTCCTGCTTTCATGATTGGGATTAAGAAAAGGCAAAAATAAAACGTCTTTCAGCCAAAGAGTCCAAAACTCAAGCACAGAGAAGTGTTTTGGGCAAGAGGCTCATTCCTGGGTTGCTGTGTTTTTGAGCTGTATGGCCATGTTCCAGAAGCATTCTCTCCTGATATTTCGCCCACATCTATGGCAGGCATCCTCAGAAGTTGTGAGTTGTTGGAAACTAGGCAAGTGAAGTTTATATATCTGTAGAATGACGTCCAGGGTGGGAGAAAGAACTTTTGTCTGCTTAAGGCAATTAGCCAGCCTGATTAGCATTGAATGGCCTTGCAGCTTCAAAGCTTAGCTGCTTCATTCCTGTCTTTGGCAAAGAAGCACAAAAGTACCCAGAAATCTATGAATACATGTAAAGATACAGTTGTCCTATTGCTAATTAATATCCAGAATAGAACATAGGTAACAAACTACAGTAGAGTCTCACTTATCCAACATAAACATGCCGGCAGAACGTTGGATAAGTGAATATGTTGGATAATAAGGAGAGATTAAGGAGAAGCCTATTAAACATCAAATTAGGTTATGATTTTACAAATTAAGTACCAAAACATCATGTTATACAACAAATTTGACAGAAAAAGTAGTTCAATCTGTAGTAATGCTACGTAGTAATTACTGTATTTACAAATTTAGCACCAAAATATCACGATGTATTGAAAACATTGACTACAAAAATGAGTTGGATAATCCAGAACGTTGAATAAGCCAATGTTGGATAAGTGAGACTCTACTGTAATTATATTCATTACAGGCGCAAGAGTAATGCACAAATGAAGACTATTTACAACATTACATTAAACATTATACAAGCATGAAAATAATGTTTGATGTAATGTTGTAAACAGTCTTCATTTGTGCATTACTCTTGCGCCTGTAATGATTATAATTAGTTTGTTACCTATGTTCTATTCTGGATATTAATTAGAAATTTGGCAAAGGAGCCACAACAAAAGGCTGTGGGCCAAATAACAACTATATTTCAACCTAAAAGCCAAAAACTAAGAGCCCTTCCACATAAGACAGCTATAGCATAGTATGGTCATGATATTTTTAAGTTTTCCATGATGCCAATTCTTTACCTGTATCTGCTTTATCAGCCATCTTAAATCCCAGCCTTTAAAATAAATACCCAGGAATACTGTAACAACAGCAAAGAGGAACTTTCCCCAAATTATATTTTGAATTAAATTGTTGGATACTCACTATCTCTTCCGGCTCTTTCTTCTTGGGGCGGACCACTCTCTTTACCTTTTTCTTCCTCTCCTTGCGAAGTTTAATAATGGCCTCCAAGTCCTGCAAGGTGTCCAGCTTCAGCCTGGAATTGCTAAGTATCTCCAGCTGGGAAAAGGAGGAGGAGAAAAAGGAAGAAATCAGGCAACCCACAACCACAGACAGCAGTGCAAACACACAACCTTTTGGAACCAGAGGGGGGACTTGGACCTAACTTTTTGAACTTTGCTTGTGTTTTTAAATACATTACAACTGTACCCTCACTTCGCTTCTGACACGATAAATAAATAAATCTTGCCTTTCTCCCAATACAAGGAACTGAAGGCAGCTAACAGCAGACACGACACAATGCAATTAGAACACAGCATATTTATTAAAATGTGAATTTTTTAAAAAGTCATTTGTGTCATGGAGCACAAGAATATTGATATTTAAAACTTCATTTAAAAACTACACAGACCCCACTCAAAAATTCCATGGCTGAGTGAGAACTTTTAACTCCATCAACCTGAATATTGCTCAGGGCTGGCTGTCCCAGTATCCACAGTGAAGCAGCTGCCTCAAACAAAAGTTGCTGGCGAAAGATTAGATCAGGCATGGGCAAACTTCAGGCCTCCAGGTGTTTTGGACCTATTTATTTATTTACTACATTTATATGCCACCCTTTTCACTCCAAAGGGGACTCAGAGCAGCTTACAAATTAAATTCACATACAAAATATTATATTATTAGCATAGTACAATATTAGCATTAAATTACTATATTGTATTATATCATTACATTGTAATATTATTAGTAATATTACATTTTATATATAAGATATAATTAATATTATTAAATTGTATTATTATCAGTATTATATTGTAATAAGTAAAGGTAAAGGTTTTCCCCTGACATTAAGTCCAGTCGTGACCGACTCTGGGGGTTGGTGCTCATCTCCATTTCTAAGCCGAAGAGCCAGCGTTGTCTGTAGACACCTCCAATGTCATGTGGCTGGCATGACTGCATGGAGCGCCGTTACCTTCCCGCCGGAGCAGTACCTATTGATCTACTCACATTTGCATGTTTTCGAACTGCTAGGTTGGCAGAAGCTGGAGCTAACAGCGGGCGCTCATTCCGCTCCCGGGATTTGAACCTGGCACCTTTTGGTCCGCAAGTTCAGCAGCTTGGCGCTTTAATGCAGTGTGCCACCAGGGGCCCTTTATATTGTAATACAGTATAATATTATTAATATTATATGTATATACAATATATTATATTATTATATATTATTATAAATTAAGTTGTATATTATATACTATATATATATACAGTAGAGTCTCAATTATCCAACATAAATGGGCCGGCAGAACATTGGATAAGCGAATATGTTGGATAATAAGGAGAGAGTAAGAAAAAGCCTATTAAACATCAAAATAGGTTATGATTTTATAAATTAAGCACCAAAACATCATGTTAGACAACAAATTTGTCAGAAAAAGTAGTTCATTACACATTAATGCTATGTAGTAATTACTGTATTTACGAATTTAGCACCAAAATATCATGATATATTGAAAACGTTGACTACAAAAATGCGTTGGGTAATCCAGAACGTTGGATAAGTGAGACTCTACTGTATATATATATATATATGTGTGTGTGTGTAAGCATAGTAACATGCTATGCCAATTATACATTAGACTTCAAACTGCCACAAGTCCTAACGGAGAGAAGACCATCACCACCACCCCCCACCCCCCCGCAGGAAATCGTAGATGTCTTCACGGTTCATAGAAAGAGATACGGTCCTTCAGATAACCTGGACCAGAGCCATATTGGGCTCTCTAGGTCAAAACCAGCACTTTGAATCGTGCCCAGAAACGTGTTGGCAGCCAGTGAAGTTGTTGCAATAGAAGAGTTGTGCACTCCCTGTAGCCATCCTTAGTTAGCAGACTGGTTGCTGCTCTTTGAACCAACTAAGTTTTCGAGCACTTTTCAAAGGCAGCCCCACTTAGAGCACATTACAAGAGTCCAACCAGGATGTAACCAAGGCATGTACCACTTCTATTATGCCACTGTGGCCACCAAGGAAAACACCTTGCCCTTCTCAGTGACTCACTCACCTTCTTCTTCTTCTCATCTTCTGCCCTCTGCCTCTCCTTGCTGACGGCTTCCCAAACGCCAGATGGGCCTGGAGGCCAGCTCTCAGCTTCTCTGGCCGCAGGGCCTTGGACAAGCCCCCCGAAACCTCCTCGCACCTTCCCCTCAGGCCTCTCATCACTGACCTAGAGAAGAAGGGAAACAAATAGTATAAGGTGCTTTGATTGTGCTTTTCCTGCATGTTAGGGGTTGGACTAGATCTGTGATGGTCAACCTATGACACGCGTGTCAGCACTGACACGTCTAGCCATTTTTGCTGACACGCGGTGGTCACCTCTTGGGTTGTTAAGTGTTTTCTGGCCAAATTTGGTGTCAATTCATCCAGTTGTTTTTTTGTTTACTCCGTCCTTTGATTCACAACGCCAAGAACTGGTACACAACAGGTCTCCCAGGTTGTTCCCCTTGTTTCATTATCACTTCCTCGGGTGTTGTGTCTGTTTTAATTTTATTGTGCTTAGTACGCAAGATAAAGGAGTAAAAATAACATACACAATTTTTGAAACTTTTCCTTAGCAATGTTAATATGGGAGTTTCATACATCTATTGTGTATGTTTACTCCTTTATCTAGCGTACTAAGCACAATAAAATTAAAACAGACACAACACCCGAGGAAGTGATAACGAAACAAGGGAAACAACTGCGAATCAAACGAAGAATTCCTTTGAACACAGAAACTGTTATTTTGGAGACTGAATATCTTTACTACAAGTGAAATTGGCCCAAGATTCCACGCAACTCCAGGAATAATATGGACTTGGTTGTCTCTTCATGTCTGTTATTTACTCCTTAAATAGTATACTTTGTTAGATTATGACATGGAAATTGTACCTTTGCTGATGATATCTTGAAAGCAATTTTGTTATATGCAATATAGTCTGAAGCGAATTACTCTAATATAGAGTTGTAGAAACCTGATTGGTGTTATATTTCTTGGGAGTCTTACAAGAGTGTATATACACATACATTTTTTGTTCTATGTTATTATAGATATTTGTGCATTATCCGTGTTGGATTAGATAGCCCATGTGGTCTCTTCCAACTCTATGATTCTATAATAAAGTGGGGTATAAATACATATCATAAATATTATAATACTAATAATCCTTGCACAAGGGGATTGGTTTCTCCAGGTTTGCTGACTCATCTCAAGATGCCCCTTTCTTCTTTCTCCGATGCTGCCAAATGGAAATGGTGCCACGTTCCCAGGCCCCGTCTTGCCAAATGCCTGCCATGCCGCTGTCAGCTCCTGACCCGGCTGAAACAGCCTCTATTTATACAAACATGTGTTATGTAGACAGCAAAGGCATCAGGATGGGACATCATGTGAAATGCCTGCCTGACGAAGAGGGCAATGGGGCCGTCGACGGAGACATTCAGGCGCCATAGGTGGAAAATTCTATCAGAAAAGCGCTGTGCAAAGGTGCCCTTCTTTCAAAGCAGGCTTGGGCAACTGATTTAAAGGAAACTGGATAAAGATAGCACATAGATGGTACTTGCCACCAAAAAAACTGGGGAAATGCTTCAAAAATATAAAATATAAAAAATATAAAAAATATAAAAAATATAAAAAATATAAAAAATATAAAAAATATAAAATATAAACACGATGCTGTGGTTGTGGGCTGGCGCAGGCTGGAGAGCAGCCTGCTGGAATAAATCACTCTGACCATGAGGTCGTGAGTTCGAGGCCAGCCCGTGGCGGGGTGAGCACCCGTCAATTAAAAAATAAAAAATAGCCCCTGCTCGTTGCTGACCTAGCTACCCGAAAGATAGTTGCATCTATCAAGTAGGAAATAAGGTACTACAGTAGAGTCTCACTTATCCAAGCTAAACGGGCCGGCAGAAGCTTGGATAAGCAAATATCTTGGATAATAAGGAGGGATTAAGGAAAAGCCTATTAAACATCAAATTAGGTTATGATTTTACAAATTAAGCACCAAAACATCATGTTATACAACAAATTTGACAGAAAAAGTAGTTCAATACACAGTAATGTTAAGTTGTAATTACTGTATTTACGAATTTAGCACCAAAATATCATGCTATATTGAAAATATTGACTACAAAAATGGCTTGGATTATCCAGAAGCTTGGATAAGTGAGACTCTACTGTACTTATAAAAGTGGGGAGGCAAATTTAACTAATTTATGACATTGGAATGAGGAAGTGCCGTCACAGTGGATGATGAAGCAGCTGCTCCCCCCTGTGGCCAGAATCGAACATCCCCTCAGGAGAAGGTTAAATTGCCTCTGCGTCTGTCTCGGTTCGATGTGTTTATGGGCATTGAATGTTTGCCCTGTATGTATATAATGTGATCCGCCCTGAGTCCCCTTCGGGGTGAGAAGGGCGGAATATAAATACTGCAAATAAATAAATAAATGTGCTGGAAATGCGGAGAAAGGGAAGGGACGCTGTACCACATGTGTTGGACGTGTAAAAAAGCGAAAGACTATTGGGGAAAAATTAGAAGGAAATTACAGGAAATGCTAGAAATCAGAATTCCATTAGGGCCAGAGACCTTCCTATTAGATATAAATGACCAAAAACTAGAAAAAAAACAAGGACAAACTCCTCTTCTTACTAACTACAGCAGCGAGGGTATCCTTTGCAAAAAGATGGAAAGAAAAGCTAATACAGTAGAGTCTCACTTATCCAATATAAACAGGCCAGCAGAACGTTGGATAAGTGAATATGTTGGATAATAAGGAGGGATTAAGGAGAAGCCTATTAAACATCAAATTAGGTTATGATTTTACAAATTAAGCACGAAAACATCATGTTATACAACAAATTTGACAGAAAAAGTAGTTCAATAGGCAGTGATGCTACGTTGTAATTACTGTATTTACAAATTTAGCACCAAAATAAATTTGTATTTATTGAAAACATTGTATTGAAAACATTGACTACAAAAATGTGTTGGATAATCCAGAACGTTGGATAAGTGAGACTCTACTGTACCAGAAGAAGAAGAATGGATAATAAAAATTTTAGAAATAAGAACATGGATAGACTTACATACCTCATATCAAAAAATAAAGGAGAAGCAATAAAAGAGACAGATTGGAGACAAATCACCAACTATATAAACAAAGATTATGGAAAGATAGAATAAGAAGAAAGAAAAAAGTAGGCAACAATATAAATGATAGAGAATTAAGGAGAGCAGAGAAGAACTAGAAGATACATAAACAAACAGAAAGGCTGGTTCCCCAAGGAAGATGACTGGAAGTCAATATTTTAATTGGGTTGTTGTATGTCTTTCGGGCTGTATGGCCATGTTCCAGAAGCATTCTATCCTGACGTTTCGCCCACATCTATGGCAGGCATCCTCAGAGGTTGTGAGGTCTGTTGGAAACTAGGCAAGTGAGGTTTATTTATCTGTGGAAAGTCCAGGGTGTGTAGCAGTAATGCTACGTAGTAATTACTGTATTTACGAATTTAGCACCAGAATATCACGATGTATTGAAAACAATGACTATAAAATGGCTTGGATTATCCAGAGGCTTGGATAAGTGAAACTCTACTGTAGTAACAAGAAATTTTTGACAGGAGTCACAGTTTGTCTGGTTTAGTTATGTTGGTTTGTGATGACAACTACTGTACAGTATAGAATAAATGTTCATTTATTTGTTCAACAATAAATGTGAATTCTTCTTCATGGAAAAATAAGACATCCCCTGAAAATAAGACCTAGCGCATCTTTGAGGGGTAAAAAATAATATAATACACTGTCTTATTTTCGGGGAAACACGGTAGTTATTGACTGAATATCTCATAAAGTCTCAACCAATTCAACATAGTCTGTGGCAGCCACAAAAACAAAGTTTCTGGAGTATGACAACTGCTTTCAAAGTAAGTACCGCATAATTAAACAGGAAATAAAACTTTCAAACCAGGAACAGATTTTTTTTCCAAATTTCGTTACATAGTGTAACGGGATTGGAGCATCCACAGATTTAGGTCCTGAAGCCAAACTCCATCAGGTACTAAGGCCTCACCGGAATACGTTTATAGCCCCTTCCTCTCATAAAGAACGCTGTTATTTGCCACCATCTGGAAGGCTTGACAAATTAATCTTCAAAACTGGAACGGTTAAATAAAACATGGGGTATAGATAAATGTGACAGATTGACAACATACGTAAAATTTATAGCAAAAAAGAACGTTTGAAGAGGCAATTGCCACGCGACACATGGCCCTTTTATACCCTTTCCATTGATACGCCACAAACTACGTCAAGAGGTATTTTTGTCATAAAAGGGACGCTTGTTGCCATGACGAGCGCTCTTAAATTATAATGCCTTTCTTCCTTCAGCCAACTTAAACTTTACATTTTCCCATAAGAAGCAGGTCTTTTAATACCTGCCCCATAACCTTTGCTTTCTCTCCAACGAAAGCGTTGCAGCCCACGCTCCCACACATTTGCCCAGGAGGGCCGGGACCGACCCCATCATCTTGGTGAGCCATAAATCATCATAGCTGTTCCCATTGTTGTTAACTGACATCAAGCCCTATGAATGAGATCAAGAGCTCTTCCTGTTATCCATATGGCTTCAGAGACTGAATTGACCTACCGCAATGGGACCTTTACCTCTTTGAATACCACCTTCTACCTTACCAAATATAATGGTCTTATCTAGTGAGTCATGCCTTCTCAAGATATGGCCAAAGTATAACAGCCTCAATCTAGTCACCTTGGCTTCCAGGATAAGTTCATGCTCTTCTGGGGAAGCTTCCAGACAGCACCAAAATGCGGATTTTAGTAAGGAACAAAAAATCCCGGGACTTCAGAAGATGTCCACATACAGACCTTTTGGCCCCGAGATTTCTGCTTCCGTCATCCACACTTTATTTATTTACATCACTTTTACCCCGCCTTTCTCCCCGAGGGGACTCAAAGCGGCTTACAATAGTCAAAAATTCAATGCCTAAAAACAATGTAAAAACAACAATTCATATAAAACAGATACAATTGCAAAAAAAAATCACATTATATAAAGTTTTAAGCACTTGATGCTTTGTTGAGGGATTTAGAGGCTCCCAAGATGCCTGCTACAGGACATCCACAGGAACCTTTTAAAAACTTTAAAAAATATATAAACCTCAAGATGTGGATATATGAATCTCTGCAAAAGTTCCATTCTTGGTACTGGCCTGAGAAACCTTGCCCTTGACATGTTTAATGAAGTTTCTGCCACACAAGCAAAGTAAATGGGGTAGGATGGCTTCTGCCCAAGTCACCACTGCACAATCACACAGGAACACACACTTTCAAGCCAGGAACAGAACCTTTTCATTATTACACTAAGACAACTGCCCATCCAAAGTCCTCAAGCAGCCCATCCCGGAGACCAGTATACCCAGTTTGGATGGGCCCTCCCTCTCTCATCCCCTTTTCTTACCAACTGCTGGATGCTGAAAATCTCCATGGTCCCCCCGTTCCCCAGAGCTGCCAATGCTCACTCTCTGGCTACTGGGTGTGCGTCCAGTTTTATTCTGGCCCCAGGAGGGCGGGGGCAGGATGCCGTCCAAAGTTCCCACCCCATCCCAGCAAATGTAATGATTTGGGTGCTGTGTCACCCTGGCTAAAATAACTTCATAACTTTAAAGGTTTGTGGATCAAGGAGAAGAGAGAAGGAGAGGGACAGATAGGATTCACAGACCCAGTCACACTTGCCCATAGAAAATCATGACAAACATGTGTTGTCGAAGGCTTTCATGGCCAGAATCACTGGGTTGCTGTGAGTTTTCTGGGCTGTATGGCCATGTTCCAGAAGCATTCTCTCCTGACGTTTCACCCACATCTATGGCAGGCATCTTCAAAGGTTGAGGTCTCCTTTATTATGGGTCTCCTTCAGGACCTCACAACCTCTGAGGATGCCTGCCATAGGTAAAAGGTAAATTTATTTATATTTATTTATTACAACATTTATATCCCGCCCTTCTCACCCAACAGAGGACTCAGGGCGGCTTACAATAGAACACACATATAAAAACTGTACAGTTCATTATAAATCAGATTAAAAATTATTAGCTTACATCAACATTCATAAACACATTCTAAAATACAGATGGGCATGTTCAAGTTCAAAAGACTGGGTCTGTCGATTGGTAAAGGTTTCCCCTGACGTTAAGTCCAGTCATTTCTGACTCTGGGGGTCGGTGCTCATCTCCATTTCTAAGTCTAAGAGCCGGCGTTGTCTGTAGACACCTCCAAGGTCATGTGGCCATAGGCATGATTGCATGGAGCGCTGTTACCTTCCCGCCGGAGCGGTACCTATTGATCTACTCACACTGGCATGTTTTCGAACTGCTAGGTTGGCAGGAGCTGGAGCTAACAGCGGGCGCTCACTCCGCTCCCAGGATTTGAACCTGCGACCTTTCGGTCTGCAAGTTCAGCAGCTCAGTGCTTTAACTTAACTAGTAAATAAATAGTAAATCAATAATAGTAATTGTCTATCGTGGGTTTTGGCTCTGCTGTTAGGCAAGTTGGATTTGGAATCTTTATTAGCATCCTATCCAAACATTAATAGCTGCCCAGTGGCATGAGTGTTAATTTGTATTAATGCTCCCAGGATTTGAACCTGTGGCCTTTCGGTCTGCAAGTTCAGCAGCTCAGTGCTTTAACACACTTCGCCACCGGGGCTCCATACCTGCCATAGATGTGGGCGAAAGTCAGGAGAGAATGCTTCTGGAACATGGCCATACAGCCTGGAAAACTCACAGCAACCCACGACAACCATATCTTAGAGCTGATGCGGTCTATCCAATGCAATGTTCTGAATCAGGGCCCCAAATAACCCCAAGAACAGGCCTAAAACACCAAGAATGTTTTTGGGTTGTGCTATGTTGTTATTATTAAATGGGTTCTGAAGTTATTCAATGGAGCAGACACACAACTTCTATGCACAAGACCCTGAGCTCCAAACAGCCCCACAGATCTCTCCTGCCAAAGTCAGAGTGACATCACAGTCCAGGAATGGAAAAGAAGGGGTTACGGGGATCTGAAAGCCCTGATTCTGTATCACCAGGCTGCTGGGATACGGTTCATGTTACAGGTACAAGGCAAGCAGGACGGAAATAGCCTCGAGATAGGATGATACTTAATTCCAGTGTGATGATATTGGGTTTCTTCTCTCCCTCCCCTTCCATCCCTCGCTGTTGTCAAAGCTCTCAAGGTTACACAGAAGAGAGTCTTTGTGGTTCTCCTTCAGGAAATCTGTCCTTTCAAAGGGGACACAGATGAACCTGGGCAGCAAGGGAAGGGGGTCCGTGAAGGATCAAAACCTAGCGGCACTTTATCCTTCTTTATTTTTTACAGTATTTATATTCTGCCCTTCTCACCCCGAAGGGGACTCAGGGCAGATCACATTATATACATATAGGGCAAACATTCAATGCCCATATACACATAGAACTGAGACTATTTAACCTTCTCCTGAGGGGATGTTTGATTCTGGCCACAGGGGAGAGCAGCTGCTTCAACATCCACTGTGACTGCACTTTCTTATTCCAACGTCATAAATTAGTTAAATTTGCCTCCCCACTTTATAAGTGGTACACTATTTCCTACTTGATAGATGCAACTATCTTTCGGGTTGCCAGGTCAGCAATGAGCAGGGGCTATTTTTTATTTTTTTTTAATTGATGGGTGCACACCCTGCCACGGGCTGGCCTCGAATTCATGACCTCATGGTCAGAGTGATTTATTGCAGCAGGCTGCTCACCAGCCTGCGCCACAGCCTGGCCCCTTCTGAGGTGGATGTGCAAAAGACGGAGCAGGGGAGAGAGATGAACAAGATCCCTTTTATGGCTCACAGGGATGATGCACAGAGATCTCTCCATGTGATAAAGGGGACAGATACCATTACAGGATTATATCATCTGCCAGACCAGGAAGAAGCACTCACTCACCTGCTGCAACTCCCCAATGTGAGAGATGCCATCGGCACTCTGTCACGGCCTCCTCCGGTTTCGACCATCGTGCAGTTCATTCTTTCTTGGGAAAAATAATGAATGGCTGCAAACTCAGCACTTAAGCCGGCAGCCTATAGGAAATAGGGAGAGGCAGTTTTCGGTCTCCTGAGATGCTTCCTTTTCCAATCCTGAAGCCTTTCCACTTAGTATTTTAGGGTGGTCTTCACCAAGCCTACCTCTAGTGACTTCCAAGGGGCTTACTAATGAGGAGTCACAGAAAAGCGGCTGGGAGCCACATCTAGCAGGCAGTCTCCACTCAAATAAGAAATACAGTTGGGCCCTCCCTGTTTGTGGGTTTGACTTTGGAGGATTTGATCAAAATATTCTCTTTAGGGATTTCTAAGCCCTTCAGGACGACTCTAGGCTCTGCCACTGACGGCCAATGGGAGCTGCAGTTCAAAAGACGTCCAGCCTTGTCTCAAACAGATTAGAACAAAAAGCAGATTGGGTTTGCAGTTGCTTTGTTGTAATAGCGGATGACAACAAACACAGGGATGGTATGAAGTCAGTTCCCTACGACAATAGTTCTCTAGCTTCGGTCCTCCAGTTGTTTCTGAAGTAAAACTTCCCAAAGCCCCAGCCAGCAAAACTAGTGGCAGGGGATCCTGGGAGAGGAAATGCTAAACATCTGGAGGACGGCAGAATTGAGAAACAGAGGTCTCAGAGAAGAGGCTGGTTTTATGCGCCACCAACACACGGGTCATTGGTCGGAAAGCTGCCTCCTCAGGTCTTCCTTCTGGTCTGGAACCAGGTCGCAGGGGCGCCGGAGGCTCTTGTCCCGCACCTGCCTCAGTCCTGTGCTGTGCTCCAACAGAAGGCGGCAGACCTCGTGGTGTCCGTTCTCAGCAGCCTGGAGCAAGAGAGGGAAAGGCCTACTCAATATGGGATATGATCAAGCCAAAGGGCTCATTAAACAACATATATCAGACACAGGGCGCGAATTGGATCTAACCAAAACCCAAAGTTTTTTGTCAACAAAACCAACAGACACCTCGCCTCCCCTATGGCATATTTAACAAATGTCGAGGTACCTGTTGCAGCTCAGGCATAGCAGGCAGGGGATGATGGGATCACTGAGATTTAGAGTCACCAGGCATGGGAAAACTTCGGCTCTCCCTCCAGGTGTTTTGGACTTCAACTCCCACAATACCTGTTAGGAATTGTGGGAGGTGAAGTCCAAAACACCTGGAGAGCCGAAGTTTGCCCACACCTGGTTTAAACGTCATGACTGTGGGAACAATGACCCCAGGAATGAATTCAAGGAAAAGCAACAGCACCGTCCTGTGCCCAGACCTTGTGCAGGCAGGTCTTCCCCTCGTCATCTGTAGCACCCGGGTCGGCCCCGTGGGACAGCAGAAGCTTGGCAACATCCATGTGGCCACAGTAAGCCGCACGGTGGAGTGCCGTTGCCCCGCCATGGGTCTGGGCGTCGCAAAGGGCTCCCCTCTCCAGGAGGAAACGGCAGACGTCATAATGCCCGTGACGGCTGGCGTAGTGCTGCAAGGCAGAAAAACACAAAGACCCAGAACATTACTTTTCTCAAGTGCAGGCCGTCCATGAGTTCCAAGCATCCAACTTTAAAACAATTCATGGTTAAAAATGGGGCTGGGACAGCAGGAAGTGAGAGAAATCTACATTTAGGGAGGGAAATCCACTCCTCGAAGATTTATTGTGGGGGGGGGGGGGGGACTGTCTCCACTGAAGATTTCTCTCTAATCCTTGTTTCCATAAAAAGCCTCATTTTTTTCAAAATCTAATTCTCAAGGACAGAAAGTGAGGTGAAATCTTCTATACAGGGACACAGACAGCAAAACAAACACCACGGAAGTGTTCATCCTTCCCTACATGATCCAAAACTAATATCTATGTATATTTGGCTGAAGTTACACTTTAAAAATGTACTTGTTCCGACTTACATACAAATTCTACTCGAGAACAAACCTACAGAACCTATTTAGTTCATAACTTGGGGATTGCACATAATTGCAAAAGTTTTGTCTATTTATGAAAGACTGACCCCGGCTTTAGCACAGCAGGTTAATCACAAAGCTGCAATAAATCTTGCCAAGTTCAAAGACTGGGTCGGGGTGAGCTCCTGACCTTTAGCCCAGCTTCTGCCTACCTAGCAGTTCAAAAACAAATGTGAGTAGATAAATAGGAACTGCATTAAAGCAGGGAGTTATTTAGACTTGGCGTTTGATCAAAAAAAGAAGGAAATTTACGAACAAAGAAAGCTCTTCGGCAGAGAGATAAAGCGACAGCACCCTCCCCAGATGCCAAAAGATGGGAAAGCCTATATATACCTCTATCTGTTGTCTGTCTTGTCATTGTTATAATTAAGTGTTTAATGTTTGCCGTATATGTGTTCTGTAATCCGCCCTGAGTCCCCTTTGGAGTGAGAAGGGTGGAATAGAAATACTGTAAATAAAATTATCTGACCTGATTGTTTCATTTCACAAAGGCATCTTATTCGTGTACAGGAGGACCCAAATTTGCCCATGCCTGCTATATATTGTAGCTGTTTTCTTATTTCAGTCTTATTTGCCAATATAGGAATTATTATTAGACAAACTGCAAAAGCTTCCCATATGTTCCTCCCATTTTGGATATCCATGCTGGATATATACATGTCCTCATAATCCAACATCACAGCAGTGTTTTTCCCCTTCCTGAAGTAGACAGGGACATTAGTTGCTGGTAGCCTGACTGATTTCCACTGGTAAAATCTGTCCGAAAAGGCGATAATGATCAGCCTACCAAAGCAGTGTATCCAAAGGCATCCGGCTCACTGGGGTTTCCATGATTCAGAACGTGCCGTTTGACCTTCTCGAGGTCTCCGTTCAGAGCAGCACACCAAATCCCTACACAAAAAGAAAACGTTTTATTAAAAACTGTTTCTGATTAATTCCACTCCACATAGTATAGGAAACAGCAATGAATATTACGCATATTAATAATAATAATATGATAATGATAATAATAATATGATGTAATACAATATAATAATACACTATTATAATTGTATATTTATATTACATGTAATATTACTAATATTACAATATACTGTTATACAGTAGAGTCTCACTCATCCAACATAAGAACATGGCAGAACATTGGATAAGCGAATATGTTGGATAATAAGGAGCGATTAAGGAGAAGCCTATTAAACATCAAAATAGGTTATGATTTTACAAATGAAGCACCAAAACATCATGTTATAAAACAAATTTGACATAAAAAGTAGTTCAATAGGCAGCAATGCTCCGTAGTAATTACTGTATTTACAAATTTAGCACCATAATATCACGGTTTTGAAAACATTGAGTACAAAAATGCGTTGGATAATCCAGAATGTTGGATAAGCGAGTGTTGGATAAGTGAGACTCTACTGTACTACAATATAGTAATATATGATGCTTATAGTGTGCTATGTTAATAATATAATATATTATATGTAAATATAACTTGTAAGCCGCACCAAGTACCCTTCGGGGTGAGAAGGGCGGGATATAAATGTCGCTAATAAATAAAATAAATACAGTAGAGTCTCACTTATCCAACACTCGCTTATCCAATGTAATCATAATGTAGTTTGATGTTTAATAGGCTTTTCCTTAATGCCTCCTTATTATCCAACATATTCGCTTATCCAACATTCTGCCGGCCCGTTTATGTTGGATAAGTGAGACTCTACTGTAATAGGCTTGGGTCCCAACCAAGTTATCCTATGACATATGTTAAACCACCAGCTGCAGTAAATCTTGTCAATCAAAAGGTTGACAGTTTGAAGCCCGAGTCAGAGTGAGCTCCTGGCCTTTAGCCCAGCTTCCGCCAACCTAGCGATTTGAAAGCAAAATGTGAGTAGATAAATAGGTATTGCTTAAAAGTGGGGAGACATTTTAAGGCACCCATAAGGAAATGCCAGAAAAATGCTGGTGATCTGATCAAGAAGGAAACTTATGAACAAAGCTCTCCAGCAGGGAGATGAAGCAACAGCCCCCCCCCCCCCACACACACACGCACACACGTAAACACGTGTCCGGGACCAAGCACAAGCCTCGAAGTTGTCGAAGATGGGAAAAGCCGATATATACCTCTTTCTATGTACAACTGTCTTGTCTGTATATAAACAGCGCTGAATGTTTGCCGCATATGTATGTTCTGTAATCCATCCTGGATATTGCTGCTTTCTAACTCCCAGGTAGACCAAGCACAGGAGGGAGGCAATTTAACCTAAACTCATGTCCTTGTCCCTGCCTTGCTTTGGGGCCAACCTGCGAAAGAAGTCCTTCTGTACCTCTCTCGAAATCCATCTCGTCCAGAGTCTGGTGGACGCTGGGCACCGCCATCCGGTGGGAGCAACAGGAGTCCTCCTTGCCACATCCTGGGGAGGAAGCCATGCTCAACTGCCCTCCTTGGGAATGTCGTCTCCTCCAAATGCTACAACTACAACAAGCAGCTACAGGTCCTGTCGCAGGAAAGACACAGGCTATAAATCCTATAAACCTTATAAATCTCCAAAACCTCAGGCATTGTGATTATTTTATTCCCTGCAACACATACTTTTTCTTCACTATGGTCCAACGTCATGTGGGCATGGGTAAACTTCGGCCCTCCAGGTGTTTTGGACTTCAACTCCCACAATTCCTAACTGGCATTCAAATTCTATTAATTGAACTTGTAACGAATCAAAACAACATTTTAAAAACTAATCATCATTATTGTTTATGGGTGGTGAGTGCCTTCCAAGTCGTTTCTGACTTGTGGCGACTTCAAGGCAAATCTATCGTTGGGGATAAAGTTGTCCAGAGGAGGTTTGCTTTTTCTTCCTCTGAGGCTGAGAGTGTGGCCTTCAGTATTAAAACACTCTAAAGCAGAGCTTTGCAAAGGGTGTGTCGAGACACACTAGTCCACAGATGTGTCACATCGGTAGAGACCTCCAAAGGGCATCCAGTCCAACTCCTTTCGGCCAGGCAGGAAGACACAGTCAAAGCCCTCCCGACAGATGGCCATCCCAGCATTATCCGATTGGACAATCTGTGACTTGGGTCTCCTTCTCTGGAGATTTTGAAGCAAAGGCTGGATGGCCATGTATCAGTTGGGCTTTGATGGTGCCTTTATAACAGAAATGGGTTGGACTGGATGGTCTTTGGGGATCCGTTCCAACGCTAGGATTCTATGATTATCAATCATATATCACTTTTTCTCAAATCTATCTATCTACACTTTCTCTCTCTTTGTCAATCATATCATCTGTTGTGAGAAACCCTATGGAGCATCAATAGAGAGAACTACATAAGAATCAACTATAATCCGTAAAAAGGGTCAGGAGGAAGTTTCCAAACCTAATTTAAACAGTAAAAATTATATGAAACTATTATATCTATTACACTATGTAACAAAATCTGAGAAACTTCCTGTTCTTGGTTTAATTGTGCAGTCCTTCAATGTAAGTAGTTGTTCTACTCCACAAACTTGGTTTTGGGGTTCAGTTGGTTGAGACTTGATGACACATTCATTGAAAAACTAGAGTAAAATGTGGGGATCAGGATGTCCCTTCCGCAAGAACCAAGTTTTTGCAGTTTAATAAGGTTGTTGGGAATTGTGGGAGTTGTGAGGTATACTGGAAACTAGGCAAGTTCAGTTTGAACCTCCCTTGCCTACTTTCCAATCTATCTCACAACCTCTGAGGATGCCTGCCACAAATGTGGGCGAAACGTCAGGAGAGAATGCTTCTGGGACATGGCAATACAACTCTCAGCAACCCAATACAATGTTATATCGCATGTACTGTATATGATGCGATAGGTTTATCCAATTCCTTCTCTTTAAGATTTTGAGCCGAGGCCGGATGGCCATCTGTCGGGAGGGGTTGGACTGTGCCTTTCTTTATGGCAGAAAGGAATTGGAATGAATAGCATTTAGTTACCCCTTCCATCTCTGGTTCTATGATCCTATATTTCTCCATGAACTTGCTAATGCCTATGGGGCTGGATGGCCATCTGTCGGGAGGGTTTGGATTGTGCCATCCTTCATGTCAGAAGGGGGTTGGGCTGGATGGCCTTTGGGGGTCCCTTCCAATTCTATGATTGTATGCTTTTACTATAATATTGAGTATAATAGGACTAAAACTATTATAATAAATATAAATTACATGAAACGTCACACATTTCTGGGAACGACAAAGCCCATGAGGCTGAACCAGACAACTCTTAAGGCACAGCAGGCTTTTCACTGGAAAAAAAAATAATAAAACCAACCATTTCAAGGTTTTCTCCTTCCTCAGCTGCTCCCAATTTGGGGGGAACACGTCCTCTAACCTCAGTTCCCTAAAATTCCCTTTTAAAACGTGGTAAAAGTCGCGTCTTCCCACAACAACACTCCCGCGTCTTCCTTGACAGCCGCCATCTTACCTCTCGACGTAAACGGACAACTCTGTCGTCCAATAGCAGAAAGGAGTGGGCGGGGAAACGTGACGCAAATAATATGCAAAGCAGCAGGATTCGAGGCGGGGCTAAAGCGGTTTCCTCTGCAGTGACCTCAACTCTCCAGTAGGGGGAGAAAGAGAACACAGGAATTCTTAAATCAAAATATTATATTATAATAATATATATAATTTATTATATTATATGGAAATAAAATATATTATGTATATATTTATTTCATGTCAAATAAATAAATATCATATACATAATATATTTCATCTCCAAATAATATAATATAATATAAATTTTTGATTTAAGAATTCCTGTGTCCAAAAAAATATTATATTATATTATATTATTTGGAAATGAAATATATTATGTATATGATATTATCCTGCCCCATATTATATTATATCATATCATATTATATTATTTGGAAATGAAATATATTATGTATATGATATTATCCTGCCCCACATTATCTTATATTATTTGGAAATGAACTATATTATGTATATGATATTATCATGCCCCATATTATATTATATTATATTATATTATATTATATTATATTATATTATATTATATTATTTGGAAATGAAATATATTTTGTATATGATATTATCCTGCCCCATATCATATCATATCATATGGAAATGAACTATATTATGTATATGATATTATCCTGCCCCATATTATATTATATCATATTATATTATTTAGAAATGAAATATATTATGTATATATTATCCTGCCCCATATTATTATATTATGATAGGAAAATGATATAAAGGATGTACGATATATTATCCCATATCGCTATATTATATGATACAATGTACATATTATTATCCCACCCCATCTTATCTTCTATTATGATATGAAATATTATATTATATTATTTGGAAATGAACTATATTATGTATATAATATTATCCTGCCCCATATTATATTATATTATATCATATTATTTTGAAATGAAATATATTATATATATGATATTATCCTGCCCCATATTATATTATATTATATCATATTATTTTGAAATGAAATATATTATATATATGATATTATCCTGCCCCATATTATATTATATTATATCATATTATTTGGAAATTAAATATATTATGTATATGATATTATCCTGCCCCATATTATATTATATTATATATATTATTTTGAAATGAAATATATTATGTATATTATATTATATTATCCTGCCCCATATTATATTATATTATATTATATTATATTATATTATATTATATTATATTATATTATACCTCTCCAGTCTGCACTTCCGAGTCTTCTTCTCCTTTCCTGTCTTCATCATCCACATTTAAAATCCAATTTAGTTTCTGCCCTGTGGGAAATCACTGTCTTTTTAAAATAAATTGCTTAGCATGAGTTGCTCTGTGTGAGCTTTCCAGCCCTGGGTTTCTCACCGGAGAGAAGTGAGTAGGAGGGAAACAATTTGCTCTCATGCAGATGTAGATATAGATACACACACACACGTGCAAATGCACATATATGACGGCATATGTCATTTCATACACTGATCACAAGCCAGCACTATGTTTTAGTTTGATTACATTGTGTGGAATCGAGGGAAATGCAGCTGCAAATTCAATCAGTGAGGGTATCTGCATAAAGGTAGCCTGGCCTCTGTTGCCTGGAGGCATCCTCTGTTTGGGAGGTGTTCACTGGCACTTGATTGTTTACTGTCTGGAGTTCCCCTGCTTTCTGAGTGTTGTTCCTTATTTACTGTCTCCATTCTGGTGTTTTTTTAATACTGGTAACTAGATTTTGTTCATTTTCGTGGACTTCAATAGCTTCGCTGTGTAGTCTGACATAAACAGAGGATGCCTCCAGGCAAGAACAGCCAAGCTACCTCTGTGCAGACACCCTCTCTGATTGACTCTGCAAACTTCATGGCTACTCAGTGTTAATTCAAGCTGGCTAATTGTAACATTCATACTTGCTTCAAACAGACAAGGGTTCTTTGGATCACCCTGGACATTATTCCACAGAGATTAGATAGATAGATGATAGATAGATAGATAGATAGATAGATAGATAGATAGATAGATGATAGATAGACACACACACACACTCCACTTGCTTCACTGCCAACAGAACCTCTGAAGATGCCATTAGCCACAGATGCAGGAGAGAATGCTACTGGAACATGGCCACACAGCCCGAAAAATTCATAGCAACCCAGTGATTATGGCCATGAAAGCCTTTGACAATACATTATTATTATTAT